>NC_071474.1:6385076-6600076 GCF_028500815.1 Rissa tridactyla
GCACAGCAGAGGAGGAGGAGGATAGATACTGGAATGGCTTAGAGGCTCAGATGCAGCAGGCTCTGAGTATCAGCCCCAGTTCAAAGGATCAAAGGGGGTCTGTGACTCTCTAGCCATGCTAATTAATGGAAGAAGTGGCATTTGGTCTTCATTATGGACTTTAAAAAAGAAAAAAAGAGAAAGAAAAAAAAAAAGAGAAGTCAAGTGTTTCATCCTGTGGTAAAGCACTGACGAAGGCTGGTGAAAGTAACAGAGCCGTCTCCTTTAGGCTTTCAGCAGCGTTTCAAGAGCATGGAGCCACTTATGGAGTCACGCTTAGGCAGCACTTTCTTAAAAGTTAAATGTCTGATAAATGCTGATGCTGCCTGATCTGAATTCCTAATACCCTTCTAGATAGAGCAGGCCCTGGCAAAGGTCTCCGATGCTCATGCCATGGAGGAGCCCTTTCGGTAAAGGACTCCCTGGATTTCTCCTGGACCCTCTGCCCTGGATGTGGGCTCAAGCCCAGGGGAGCTGATTCTGTCCCTCCCCACATCAGGCATCGCTCCACGGCGTGCCTTGCGTTTAAGTATCTGTGGTTGGTACAGAGGTTAATAGGAGGTCAATGGCTAGGGCTCCGATCAGCAGCACCAGCAGCAACGTGGGGACCAAAGCTCTGATGGGCAGAGGGAGCAATAAGAGCTTTTTAGGGACATTCCTGCGTTGTATGTTTTATTAGCTGTCAAAAAGGGGAATGTAAAGCTCCCTCCTGAATGCTAAACAATCCCTTCTAATCTCGGACCCTTTTTTTTACCTTGTTCAGGTGCCCCTTAAATTTGAAAGAAAAATCACTGGCTCCAGGAGGTCCTAGGTTTACACGGAGGGACAGGCTCTGAGGGTGGGTTCACGTGCTTATGGCCTGCCTGGCTTTGCACTTGTGTGCATATTTATATCTATACCTACCTATATGATATGCACAAATATATTTTTCAGGGCTAGAAAGACTGTAAAGCAGTAATTCAACTTCTTATTTGTGTGACCATGCTCTTATACTAGCAGTGTGTGTGAATTTGGAATCTGTGTTAACATGTGTTTATACATAAATAAGGATGATCAGGGTTTAACTAAGGAAGAAAAAGTCATAGGAAACTTTCTGTGGAAATATCTGGGTTTACCTGAAAACTGAGACTGGTTTTTTTTTGTTTGCTTTTTGGGTTTTTCCAAAAAACTGTGCATTTTGCTAAGGGAAAGTAAGAGGTGTCCAAGAGAGGAAAATCTGATATTGACTCTAATTTATGAATATTTTTTCCTATAAGCTTCCGATGAATGTGACCTCATGCATGCAAGTGTATGTCATGATGGCGTTTGTGCCTGTGGTGCTTGATGGGCTTATGCTTTGGTGTGAATATGTTCATTTTAAACTACGATAATGGTATAGACCAGAATTGCTAATGGTATGATTTTTATCGTGGCTTCACTGTAGAACACGACAGCATGTATGATCATCGGGTATTCAAACAGTGAAATGTGTAAAGCTATTTTTCCATAATTGGTCCCAGGGCAAGGGGTTGATCTCACGTATAAAAGCCTCCAGATATGCTCTTGGTACGGTTTCTAATTAGGGAACCAGGAAAGAACTGAACTTTGGAAACTGTGATGAGTCCGTGCCTTTAAAAAAAAAAAAAGGAAATAATCACTTTGACCTTGAACTCCAAAAGGCCCTGAAATCAACTGATTTTACTCTTTAAGCTCCTTAACAAGCATGGGGATTAGAGACGAGCTGTGTAGAACGGTTCGTATTAGATATAAACGATAATGGACAATAGAAATTCATCTATGAGCTCAGCACAGGCATCCTGTGCAAATTCCATTTCCCCAAGATATGGTGATACCATGTTACTGTGTTATATACGCTGCCGATAACAATATGACTTCATCAGTTGGGAAGAGACAGAAGAAAACTCAATAGCAGCAGGGCAAATGCAACTTTCAGAGATGTCCAATCCTGTTCTCATCCAAGTCCGTTTAAATAACCACAACCACGTGTATCAAAAAAGGTCAAATATAATCACCGTTCTACCTCGTGTGACGAATAAATCATCTGTTTAGCTATTTATTTCAAGTGTGATGAAATCACCCTGCCTGGTAAAGAACTAAAACTTATGAGAGGAATAAACTGACTATAGACTGAGGCTGCGCGTTTCGGTGGCCTTCCATCCGTCCACAGCTAAACAAGGAAGGATGCTGCTGTCACTTGAGAAAAACCTTCTTTGGCGATTTCATTTTGGCAGATTATTTTTCCCTTTCTTTGTCTTTCTCTTCCCCCAAGAAAGGCTGAAAAAAAAAAAAAAAAGTCTCGTCCCCCTGAAAAAGGGGGAATCTCATCATATCTTGAAATGGAAAAGGGCATCACATTTTCAGGAGAAAAGGACCGAGGTGAGGAAAACACCTATATGAGAAGCTAATACGACTGAAATTATGAACGGTTTGGGTTTGATAAATGTAACCCGCTCAACAAACAGTTCTGCCCCCCTGAGAATATACTGAATTCTTACGCAGATCTTGAAAATAATTTCCCTTCTGGAAATCACACCTGGTGGAAAAAGAATTGTGTCTTTTAAAAGGCACCTCTGGTTAATCTTTTTCTTGATACAGAGGGGTGAACAATGCGGTTAGACAGGCTACTGCCTGCCGTGAAAACTAGTGAGAAATGATGTTGCACAATCCTTTCCCTCCTCCGTTTCTCAAAAATTGTTATTTTATTTCACTTTTCCCCATTTCAGTCTGTGTGGCCTGGCAGACCTACTGGAACCAAGCCTAGAACAATATTGTCTCAGTTAGATGATAGGTGTGAGGGCACCTGCAGGCAGATAAAATGTGTTTGTGTTTGTGTCAGAATTTGCTACGTAAAACTCAAAATTGTCATGATTTCGGGACAATCTCCAATTTCCCCTGGAAGACTTGGAAAGCGGGGAAGCAAAATTAAAAAGAAAATCAACTCCGTGCTTTTTCATTAGTTCTGGCAGCTTCCCCTAGAAACACACCCATGCTCAGCAGTATCATTCTTTATTTAGCTCTGAACAGACTGGAGGACCTTCGTGAATTCTTTCTCCCTCCTCCTTTTCAGATAATAGCAATGATGCTGCCACATATTTTGCAAAGTGCTCTTTTCTGGAGCTGAGATTGAGTTACATCCAACGCGATAGACCCCACTGGCAGCCGCGCATTCTTAGCGGAGACATTCCATTACCATGCCAAGTTATTTTTAATTCTATCTGGATTTTTATTTTTATTTTTTTTTTTAAACCAGCACATAAAAGAAAGCTATCGAGTTGCTCAATCAATGTTAGTTTATTATTGCTTACCCAAGTGTTTAATAAACCTATCCTAACCCTGGACAGAGCTTTAAATACTTCATTGACTGTAACAAAGCAGATTTTTCCTATCAGACCAAAGTGGCTCTATAAACTATAATTAAGCACTAATTATGAGCTCTACTGGTCAGATAGCAGAAGGCAAGGTCCATTGTGCGACTGCCGGAACCGGCAATTAAACGAGATTATTGTTGTCAGAAATGGAATAAAACAAACAAAGGAAAAATTTCGGAGGAGGGGAAGATTTGCAATTGACCTGGGTAAACTTTTTTGTTGTTGTTTGTGGGTTTAAGAGATTATGACATCAGGAACACGAGACCCCCCCTAAGATACGATGATGTAGAACAGATGTAATAAATTGTCCTGGAAAATTCCCATACTTCATTGGATAAGAGGTTGTAGAGTCAGGTTCTGTTTGGCTCTGCTCTTATACGTTGAAAGCAAATTGATTTAGAGTCCAAAACAGAAGTCGTATGTTCAGAACAAAAATATTTTCAAGGAAAATATTGTGTCCGTCCTTTTTTAACTCGTTTTTATAAAGCATTCAAAGCTGGAGAGGGCCGCGTTGCTCATGGGCTGAAGCATTAGAAAATAGAATTGAAATAGAATGAAGAATAGATTGACTCCCCAGGAAGGGGGAAAAAGACCCTCTACAACAGGTGAAAAGGAAGTGCGGATTTATAAATTCGTTCCAATTTAACGTGACTGGCTTCTTTTCACTTATGCCATTTTTACACTGGCTTAACTCGATTGGCTCCAGTGGAGTTTTCAATTATGCCAGATACCACTAAAGTGTTATTAGCAGCCTGCTTGGAATTTCTCTTGAAAGTCTGAAACTGTTTCCGAGCTAACAATATACTCTTCCCCCCTCCCCGCCTTTGAAATAAAATGTTCACTCTGCGGAAAACCTTGATGTCCTGTTGAAACAGAATGCTCAACCAGCAAAATGATTTGGCTTTTCACGTACAAATTTTAAATTTCCATGGAAAATAGAGTTTCCAGTTACCTCTAGCGATTGGTATGCTAGTCACAGTTCGTATATTCCTAGACCTGATACAGACCTTCAAGGGAGCCAAAAGTCCCTTACACACACACACACTACAGCTTCCTGGAACACAGTTAAGGCTTTCAGGTGATGGCTGGGAATGTGGCCAATATCAGAAGGCAAAGGGCAAAAGAAAGCCATGGAAATGGAAATGACAATATTTCTTAGTAGCGGGCAGGTGCCTCTACCCCTGACTCATGATTGTGCCTAAAACTCACCGCACTGCTCTCTCCTCTCTGATTTGACTTTTTTTTTTTTTAAAAGCCATTTGCATCTTTTGGAGGAGAAAAAAAAAAAAAAGATTAATAAATTTCAAATGTTCCTGGTGCTTCTGTGCCAACTGGCACTGGAGGGGGCCTGTGACCTTGCCCAACTGCACTATATATAATTATTAATTAGAAAGCAACCTGGGAAGCAATGATCCTCTCCCCCAGCATAAACCAGAGGAACTCTACTGAACACGCAGTAGGAAAGAAAATTGGTTTTCCTAGGTCATACTCGGGAGCAAACTTTATTTTACTTTGACTAGTGGTTCACTATCCAGAGTGGAATTATGGGAATTAATTGGGATAACTTGGGTGCTCATTTTATAAATCAGCTGGCAGAACTCCTGCCGTAATTAATGGGCCCGACTGGCAATCTTCCACAAATACACACCCATTTCCCAGTGATTTCCACCGCGCGTACATGCATTTCGCAGGAGCTCAACTTGCAAAGGGACATATTTAAGAGTTTATAACTGTCCCAATGACAGCAAGTTCTAATTTAAAACTCCTGTGTAATACTTGTTAGGAAGTTTTAATATCAAAAGGGCAGCCAAGGTCTTCCATGAGAAATTTCTAGACAGTGAAAGAAACTAATCCTTTTTAGTGATGTTTGGCTTCTCCTCTGCAGTAGCTGATCTCTGATTTCATATTTTATATCCATGGTTTGTTAATGAAATTTTCTCCTTTAAAGAGTAACCAGGCGGATAGAAAAAATTAGCTGATACTTTGCAGTAAACGTTTGAAGTGAAATTCAAGTAGCAGCCTGAGGCTCACAGTATGTAAAACCAACTACCAAAGTTTTAGGGGGGGTTTAATCTATTTTTCCTTCTCAGGGGACCTCTGCTGTATTAAATTCTTTGGTTGAAGAGAAGCAGCCAAGTTGGCATTAGAACTGACTTAGCAATTTGCATCTTTTCAAAAGGGATTAGCAAATTTGAAATGTTCCTGGTGCCCCTATGCCAGTTGGCACTGACAGGGGTCTGTAACCTCACCCATCTCCACCGCTGCCTGCCACGGGTCTACCTGAGAGGTGTTATGGGGCTTGTTGCAACTACTTCAAAGAGAAAGAGAACAGGAAATTAGGCAGCAGGAGCATTTGTATGTCCACTCGTAGTGACATCACTGCTGTTTATGGTGCGTGCAGGGAAGACGGGTTTGCTCCAAGCTCATCCCTGGAAGTGTTGTTCAGGCTTTTCTTACCTGGCACCCAGGTTCGTGAAGTTTGAGTAGCACTTCAAAATGCCCTGATATGCGTGAGGCAGCGTCCCTGGCCTCGCAGCATCTCTAGCGTGGAAGTGTGAGCTGGATCTCACAGAAGACTCAGAGCCACAAAGGTGGGTTTCACGTCTGAATTTCATCCTGGTCTAAGCTAGTCTTCCAGTCCAGTCATCTGTAGTTTTGGGGGCTGTTTCTGTAGACCATGGAGAAGAGAAAGCCCTTTGACAGAACAATTAATCACACCTGTCTTAGGCCACGGTTACCTCCACTTCTCCAGCGACCGTGGAATCAGACTGACTGTTGTCACTGGAGAAATGCAGCTCCTTGTAATTTATAGGGAGGAACTGTCCTTTCAAAGCGCCAACTTTTGTCTGTGGTCTACAGAAGGAACCTAAACAACTTGCTTCAGCTGGATGGCTGTGTAGATGGCCAACTTGAAGCTCACCAGAAATCATCACCAGGGTACAGCTTCAGATGCCTCAAACTTCATCCAAGGCCATGCAAGTTATATATCTTTAACTATTTTCTTTTGAAGAACCTAAAACCATCCAGTAAGAAACATGAGGCATACAGACATCGGTAGAATTTGGATGTTCAAACATGGTTGAAAGTTTTCTTGGACTGCAGGGCAATGCCTATTTTCGGCAAAAATATTCACCATTTCTTCAGTTTTTCCTCTGGAATGTTTTATTGGGAGTCAACATTTTCGTGTATGTTTTTATAACACTAAAGATACTTCCATGAAGTCCAGTCTTCTGTTTTGTGGGACTTCTCTTCCATTTCTCTTAGGTATACAATGAGCTTTCAAAAGGAGGAAAAAAGCTTGTGCAAAGTTCCCCAAGTGATAGAAGAACAGGCACCTCCTAAACTCTGTTCTGGAGGCAAATTAGCTTGGGTTTAGGAGTATCAGCCAATAAAGCTGTCTTGCTATTGAAGATGCTGTATTCCTTGCATCTTAAAAAGATGGAGCTACAGCGCTGCCACCATTGCAGCGATGCAGGGGGAAGACAGCAGACCATCAGACAGTCACATCCAAAATCAGATGCAGGGCCTCCCACTGTGCCCAGAGGAATGGGGAACTCAGAACAGAACAAGCCCTTCTCAGGACCCTACTGGGAAATAACAGTCCAACTTCATGTATCAGGCGTGGGACTGGGAGCTTACGTCGTTAATGAAAATTTGATGAGTGTTTGCTTGCCTCCTCCCCATGCACATTTTATATTTCCTATGTACATCGTCTGATATTATGTGCCTATAAAGGTTCAGCCTTTTTTTTTTTTTTTAATAAAAGGCCACCTGTTTGCTTTACTTGTAATGCTTCTGCAATATTTGAAGCCGTATAAAACTCTGTGGGTACTTCTGTTGGAATAAATAAGATGGGCCAAATCCAGCCCAAACTGCTCACACCAGATTTCTTATATGAGCTGGGATTGCGATAACGTGTGCACAGTAAATGAGGATCGGATGCCAAATAATTGTAACCGATTTTTTTTTCTACCCCCCATGATTTTCCTGTTTGATTTGACCAGGCTGCCTGCCATCTGAGGTGCGCGAGGGAGGGAGCAGAGGTAAGGGAAGTGCCTTCTGTGAGTTAGTCGCGAAAGACGTCTTTGTCTTCCTTTCTGAAGTAAAAAAATTGTGCCAAGAACTTCATTCAACTGCTCATTTGGATAAAACCAGACACCCTGGTGTCAAGTGAATAGGAAGCAACGGGAGGTCAACATGTCTCAGTGTCACAGGAGAAGGGGGTGGCCAGAACTTCACAGTGATCAGACCATGTATATGCATATAGACTACCTATATCAATCATTAGATAAAACATGCATATGACACGCGTACACACATGCAAGGCTATTGACATGCAGTGAGGGAAGTAGCAGCATCCTCTCCTCCGCATACGCGCCGACTCTCTCTGAACTGAGGAAGAAGAAAGGAAAGATTCAAATTAAACACCCCAAATTACTTGAAAGTATCCTGAATTATTAGGAAGGCGAAGTAACGGCCCAGCAGGGAGTGGGAAATGTAATAACGACAAGTTTTGTGCCTAAAGGGAAGGCAGGGAATGAAATCGGAAAGATCCGATGGGGCCAGGTGAGTAAAGAGTCAGCCAAGCAAGGGAGTGTGAGATACCCGGAGGCGGTGCAATACGCTGGCAAGGAGCCACACTGCTGGGGAGGGAGCAGAAGTGGTGTATGTGCGAGAAAGAGCAAAGGGGAGGGAGGAAGGGAGAGAAAACACACCTTGGTGGGCACTGGAGAGGTCCTCTGAGAGCATCCGCCCCCGTCTCCTTGGCTGTGGGTGTGGGAGGAGGCACCCAGGTGCACAGAGCCCCAAGAAGGTAGGAGCCCATGCTTCCACGTCTGCTCCTCCACCGGGTCCTCATCCCCGGACACCTGCGTGGGAGCAGATGGCAGGATACAGGCACTGCAGTACTGAAAATGTCAAGACCCTGTGGTCTGCGGGAAGCCGGGGTGAGCTCGGCCGGGGTGGCTGGGGAGCAGGCACCGATGCCGACTGTGGCGATGTCGTTTCCATTAGCCCGTGAAAGGCAACTTCAAAAACAAGGTTTACATTTGCCATTGGCTGTTTAATAGGGGATTAGTTAAAGGGAATAAACTGGCAGTAGGTTCAGATGGATGTGACTACAGGGACAAAGGCTTAACATGATGTGCTTGAAAATGACATTTGCCTGTTGCCAAGCAGATGTGCCCTGCTCGTACCTGTTGCTTTGGTACAAGGGTGGTGGGCGCCGTGAGGAATGCGATGGAGGTGTGCCCCAACAAGCCTGCGGCTGGTCAAATTTCCACCGCAGCCACTGAACTGCGAATCAATCCCTTATTCAAATGTGGGGAGATGAGGTTTTTTTGAGGAGTACTATCAGCAGAAGACAGATCTGCATTTCTAGGTTTCCAAAGGCGCATGCACAACTTCTGAAGTCTCCTAACTTTTCTTGGCGGTGTGCGTGGAGTCACAGACAAATTAAAACCGACTGCTTTCCTACCCTGACGCTGTTAGGTTATTCCCTGCTCTCTGCTGATGTTTTTGTCGCTCCTCCAGCACCAGCTTTTGAGAATCTCAACTTTACAAGATGTTGCTGTGGCTGTTGCCCCACCAGTGTGTCCCTGATGAGCTAGGAAATGCACAAAGGGAATGAGAGCGCCCTTCAGCCCCTCTTCAAAGCTCTGGCTTGTGAGAAAATGATGGTCCTCACTTTTTGGACAAGTGATTTTTCTTTTCAGTAGGCAGCAGGAATGCCGCTCAAGAAGAAAGAGCCAGGGCTGCCCAGGCGGAGCAAGCGACCTTCTGAAGGCAGCTTGGAGACAGTCAGCCAAGCTGGACCTGGTTCAAAAAAAGGGCAGGAAAGCAGGGCTGGGAGGGGATTAACTGGTTTTAGAGGGTGGCATTGCCGCCTGGGATACTGTTGTAGCGCAAGCATAGCCACTTCTCGGCCTTGATGGCATCTGGTGTCTCTGATCACAGCTAGCTAAGGGATCCGCAGAGCAGGTTGATTGAAGGCCTCAGGACATGTCAAGGGGAACAAGCAGAGGACGGAGTGCCAGCTTGCCGGGCAAATGGCAGGAAGCCTGGCTTTATCAGGATGCTGCAGGCAGGAAATGATTTGAAGTACACAGCCTTTTCTTGTAGAGTGATTGAGGGAAGGGAGGAGAGCAAGAACAGGAGCAGCTGGGGCTATATTTCAAAGTTGGTTTCCATCTTCTTTCTTGCGTTACTGCTCTTTCTTTCCCTACCGAAAAAAAAAAGAAAAAACAAGGAAAAAAAAAAAAAGAGGAAACCGAGTAGGTATTCCTGGTTTTTACCCCTCCTTTTCTGTTTTTTTTTAAGGATACGTGCCCCAGATTGGCAATATCTCAGGTACATGGAGAGGGTTGTTTTGAAGCTAATCCCAGCTCTACCTCTGGTTCTTATCGCTGCTAAGGGCTGGCTGTGGAGCAAATTACAGCTATTTAAAGGGTACCGTGAGCGTCAGTGTGGCTGTGTAGGGACCCTAAAGCGACCGAGGATCACAACGGAGTAGCCAAGCTGCTGGTATAGAAAGCCCTGAGAGGACGCGGTGTGGGGGTCTGGCAGCGGCAGCCAGGCTTCCCTTCTGCAGTATTGCCCTGAAATGAGGGGGAAAGGCCCTGTACACCCCAGCTGCAAAATGCAGCTGCCTCAGGGAGCACGAGAAACCCACCCATTTGCAGAAGCAGGGGTATGGCATCCACATTTGCAAAGCTGTGCTGTTAGTGCTACCCAGGCTGCCCAGGCGAAAAGTTGGCTTGGTTCTGTTAAACTGCAGACAGGCACTCCGTGCCAGCGCTGATAAACCCTCAGCCTTCTTCATTTCACTTCTTCCAGCTTCTCTTCTGCTTGCCTTCCTGTTGCAATAACGTGAGAGGTTTTTCTTGGCTGTCCTCTTCCCCCTTGGAGATCAAATACAGGCTCTGCTGCTGAGTTTCAGAATTTATGACAAGGACCAGCTTCTTCTATCCTCAGTTTCCATTAACAACTAGCTCACAGGGGCTGCGTTTGGACTATTTGTTTCGTCTTTTGGCACCAGTTATTTTATGAATGAGAAACGTAGCAAAGGGCAAACGATCGGAAAACTGGTTTCACTGTTCCCTACCTGGTGGGAAAGTCTTTGTAGCCCTTAGGCCTGGCGTTAAAACTTACAAACTCTACACTTGTAACTATTGTGTAGAAAGCTGTTATTGCCCTTAAAACTAGTCATTGGACTTGAAAGATAAATATTATTCCATATCTTATTGAATAAAATATATTATATCACAGGTGATGGAGACAGATTGTCTCAATAAATTCTGATACTGTATTCGGAGGAAAAGTGGCAATAAAAATGCTGATGACTTGACACGGGGAGAATATTGAATGTCATTAACATGTTATTTCCTCTGTTCTGATATCACTGTCATGTTCTTTCCACTGCTCTAATCTCTATCAGTTGTGGGCTTTATTTATTTTTTCTTGCTTTGCTTGTTTGAATGAGAAAAATGACATTTTTTCAGTCCTTTAAATTAACCGCTACTTGAGAAACGATTAGCGATGGGAGGTGACATCCTGAAATATAGCAATTAAAACATGGTTTGATATTCAACAGTATGCTATGTATGGGCTCGAGAGGAAGCCTTAAGACTGTCACTATCACCTGATAGTTGATTACGACAGTCATAGCCATCTGCATAGTGATAAGAGCGGTATCTTGCTTTTATAAAATGCTTTGAAAGCACTTGATGAAGGTAGTTGTTGCTGTTCATTTACAGGTGGGGAAACTGAGGGATGGGGAGGTGAAGTGAGTAACTCAAGGTCATTTTCTAGTCCAGTGGCAGAGCCAGATTCCTGGATGTGTTCCTAGCTCTACCCAGCAAAGATGTATTGCCCTTCTATTGCCGTGAAACTTGATTTATTGCACACTGCGTCCGCTTTTCCCAACCCGCGCTAAACTCTACCTGCTGGAGCCACAGCCCAGCAAGTTTTCAATTGTTCTTACTAGAGATACTTCTGGTTTTATTTCCTGCTCCTGTCTAGATATGGACTATCTCTCTAAATATATATATATATTCTTCACAATGAGGGTTGCACAGCTGAGAGTGTATTTGTGTACAGTTATGAAACGAGCTCTCTAGGAAACACAGCAATAATCCCGGTCTTCATCCCCTTTCCCCAAACCAGAATAAACCCACTGCTTTTCAGAGAGCCTGAATCCGCCCAGGCATTCCCATTCTGTCGCTCTGTGCCAGAAAGCCTGTTGTGATAGCCCTACGGGCAACTCGAATCAGCTTGTACCAAAGAGCATTTGGATCACGTGGATTGTTTGGCATCCTCATGAGAGAATATGCTGCTGGCCTTGAATGATAGCAATTAAAGGTGCAAAGAAGTCATCTGTCTATTTGCTAGGGCCAGTACCTAGGCCGGTCTCCCACTGTAATCTTGCGCTTTATCCACAACTAATTCTAAATGACTCCAGGAATAGCCACCACTTCCATTACCGGACCATTTCATGCACTGTTATAGTTTATTGTCAGGTGGTTTTCAGCAATTAAATTCTAAATTGATTTCACAGTTGCACACGCTGCTTCTGTTATTTATTTTGGTCCTCACCTGTCCGAGGGAACGGGGTGCCTCTGTCGCTTCACGAGTAGATGCTGCTGCAGAGCTGAATGGAATATTTTAAGTGCCTGAAAAATAGACTTGTACTTAGAAATAGTGTGCGAGGCAGGTATAACGGAGTTTAATTCTCACAAAGCCTCAGCAATGATACTGATGGATTTTGAAAAGGGAAAAATACCATACATCTTTTGCTAAGTGTCACAGCGCCTGTATTTTTCTATTTGTCCTGGTGTCCTGTAGGAAGGTGTGTTATTTCTCAACACAGAGCAGAAGATGGAATTAGCTCCCTGGTATAGCTGCTTTACTGCTCTGCTATTCACTTCTTGACTTCAGCTCAAGTGCCTACAGGTCCTATCCTGCTAAGTTAATGGGAACCTTTCTGATAAGGCGGGTATGGGGCCAATAAACCGTAACAACTTTATGCCTCAATTTACCCAGGTGTAAAATGGGAATAAAATTCCTCGTGTTTTGTAAGGCACCGTTGAAAAAGCAAAAGGAGCGAGCCGCAGAGTAACGCTACAGAGTAAAATACTATTAGTACTTTAACCCTCATGTCTCGCCTCTTTCGAACAGGCGCTATCCGAGTACAAATCAGAACCCTAATAAAGTTCCCCTGTGCTCAGCGCCTCCCCTTTCGCCCAAGGTGCACGCTGGAGTATTTGCAAAGCTTCTTTTTCTTCTTTTTTTTTTTTTTTTTTTTCTTTCAACCTATGGTGGGACTTTTTGGAAATGGTTCTGGTTTTAGGTGATAGCGTATGTCTTTTTTTTCTTGCAGAAAGTGTTCTCCAGGCCAAGAGCAGCTGCGGGGCTGTTACTTTAGTGACAGGGAAAAAAGAGATATTCGTACCGTCTTGGCACCACGTCATTATTATGATGCGAGCAGTTCCCCTTTTTTCTTAACATATAAAGAGAACAATTGAATTTTGCAAGGCAGGACTCTTAATCTCCAGGATCAGATTCTTCACGGCAAGGAGGGGGTGTAAAAGTTTCTCTCTTGCTCTGTCTCTTCATGGCGCATGGTCCCAGCTGTATGACTCCGTTCATGAATATGCATGAAATCAGATATGACATTGCCCTGCTCCCATTAATAATCTTGTCATCTGACTTGTGCAGCATTAAGCTTCAGCCCGTGGCTCCTCATAGCGAATGCAGCCTGAAGGAAAGGGAGGGAGGGGAGGGGGGAGAAGAGAAAAAAAAAAAAAAAAAAAAAAAAGGCCATGCCTTTTTTTATTGGGATTAAGTGCTTGAAAATTTTGGCAGGGGGTTGCCAGGAGAGTAAGGGGAGGGAGAGAAAGGGAGAGAGTGACACACAGGGACAGAGAGACGAGAAATCCTCTATGAATGCGTTGGCTTGTTAGAAGCCCAAAGCGGTGGGTGTAATGGTATGCGAGCTGACCTTGAATATAGCCACTGTGGGTTGCCCCAGCTTTTTTGTAAAAGAAGCATTTGCAGCAGAGGTTTGGATTTCAGGCTTTGCAGTCATCAATCATCTCAGCCTATTCTCCTCTTTGACAGCTCTGTACAAGGCCTGACATTTGACACCCAAGACCCCAGGACTTACACAGAGGCACAAGCTGAGGCCCTGGGGAGGAGACAGGGAACAGGGGGAGGGAAAAAAAAAAAAAATCACAACAGGAGAGACTTTTTTTTTTTTTAAAGAAGCCACAAAAGAAGCTACAAAACAAATTGTAACTGTAATAGGAATTGATTTAACAGAAGAACATCGCATTGAGTCCTGTTGCCTGCGTTGCGCAGTTCATGCTGATAAGGCTGATTTGAAGAGGTGGGAGGAGAAAGGCAGGCTGAGGGGGCTTTGGGGAAGCACGACGAGGCTCACACCCTTGTTTCTACAGACCCTGAGCTTGCCAACCTGCCAAAGTTTTATTCCATTTTAAAGCAGTTAACCTGCGCTTGAGATTTTCCAGTTCGAGCCAAGAGGACTGACTGGTTCCCTGAGACTCATGGACCTGTTGGAGGCCAGGATGGACCTAAGCCAGTTGCCCAGACCAGATGTCAGCAAACCTAGCTACGAAATCAAGTGTCTTGATTGCAGTTCTGGGCGAACTGAGAGTCTAAAGGGTGTGAACAAAAAACAGATATGACTTGTTAAAGTAGGTAAACGTTTTGGGTTAAACATTTTTGTCCAAGTAAGTGCTTACTTAGGTTGACAAATTTTAACAGTTACAGCCTTTTAAACATAGGGGTTTTTTTGTCTTTTATAATAGAAATGTAACAGCATCATTCTGAGCCCTGAGACTTTTTTTTTAAATTTATTTTGCGAGCCCACCCTTTGCTTTTGCAGTAAGAAAAAAGGATGCCCAGGCCCAAATTGAACTTCATCATTCTATCTGCACAGCCTCCACTCCCTCACGCCCGCTTATAATTAATAGCAAGAAAGACAAGTCCTATGTAAACTTCATGTGCTGTTAAACTAGATACACCACCAATTTCTCGTGAAAGCTGGTCATGGCTCACTGCTACCTCCTTACTCATAAAAAGGGAAGGATTTGGGGGTTTGCAGAGGAATTCTGTTGCAGGTGAGTTTTGGCACAAGAAAATTCTTTGTGAGCAGGGGCAATCAAAGACGTGAGCGTAAGTGGGCAGAAAAGGACACAGCAAAGTAATTTTCCTTGACATTTAACTCTGCAGTGGGACACGGCGTATTCAAATTCATCTAGAAACAGGTGAAGACTCTCCCCTTTACGCTAACTTTCGATTCAGAAAGCATGTATCTAGAAGTATGTACCTAGCCTGTGAATTTTGCTGACACAGGAGGTCACGTTAAATACCCCAGCTGATTTTTCCAGAAATGTCCGTCTATCTCTCAAGGATAGCTTTGGTCACGGGATGGTTTATTTGAAAAAGTAGCACCCCTCTTCAGGCACCTCCCATACATCAGTCTTGATCTGTTGTGCATTTTTTCTTTTATCTTTCACTTTGAGTATTTGCCGTTCGTAAGCCGTGATTTCGCTGCCTGAGTCAACGTGCGTATCGCGCAACGCTGTTTCGGTTTCCTGAGGGGGTGACTGAAAGGCATAGAGAGAAATGAAAAGTTGGAGTACGTCATTCCTGAAACAAACATGCAGAGGAGCACTCCCAGAGTATTTAGCAAACTTTTGCTTTCCATAAACAAAACTGCTTGCTCCAGTGAACCTTCCTGGAAAAGGGTCACAAATGATGTCAAAGTGAATTAGCGGCTTTTTCTGTGAATGAACGTTTGCAAACATTGTTCTGCTGTCCTGCTTCAAACTAGTAATTACAGTTGTAGCTCTGCATAAGGAAAACCCAGGCTCACTCCGTAGGACACACATTTACTGCCTGCAGGGGATGGGATGAATATTTTTCCCTCCCCCACCTACAGACCGAGCTAAGTCCTCTGCGTATTTTGAGGGTCGCCTTCCTCTGAAGTATCAGGGTTTAGCCCCTGCTGGAGGCGTGATACCAAACTTGATGGACCAAGAGTCTGATTCAATATGGCAATTCCTCTGCTCCTTGTATTTTTCAACCTGGCTTCTGTGTGCACATGCCCAAGCGGATGATTTATCGCCTACTCTGAGATACGCTCTTGCATGGAAAAGGGCAGGATCAAGCACACTTGCTGTGTTTGTGTGTGTATGTGCATATGTGTCTGGAGAGAGACAGATATGAAACAGCTGATCGGTATTGTTTTCTTTCTCCACTCTGGAATTAACCCAATATGTGACTCTCCCCCTTTAACGGCCTGCTTTTGCATTTCCAACTTTTCATTCAATGCCGCATGCTTTTCCAGGCTTTATACATTTCCAGTTGGCATTCAGGGTAAAGGAAAGAGTCAGAGGATAAGTATCCATGCTTTGGGCGATTATTTCCTTCGCTACTTTTCAGGTCCAAGGAAAATCCCACCAACACCTTTCCAGACTCCAATCCTGGCACTTGAGTTTCTTTTTTTTTTTTTTTCCTAGTTCTGCACTCAAAATGAGGAATTCGCAATATTAGAAATGAGAAGTCTTAATATATTGGGAAATCCTTTGATCCATAAAATAAAAGAGGTTTGTGGGGGTTGGCTGTATTTTTTTTTTCCTCCTCTGCAAGTTTTTGAAAAAGATTTCGTTTAGCTTAGCTGAAACGACCTGAAAACAGAAGTTTGAAAATGTCACCCTGGGTGGAAATGATTATTTTTAAAGCAACGAGTGAGGTGCGATTACAACCCGTTGCCACAAATTTATTTTTGTGGCAAAGCTTCAGACTCCTCCGTTAGAGAGCTAAAGGCAGAGGCATGCGCTGCTGGTGGTAGCACACCCATTGGCAACGTCGGGATTGTTCTCCAGGCTCTTCCACCCCCGGTTCAATTACAAAAAGACACAGTGGATCATCCATCCCTTGAGGCCGTTCAAGAAAGAGGGAGTGTCTCTCATCTAAAAGTATAAGAAGAAACCACAGGCTGGTTGCAGAGATCCTGGAGGGGAGTCCTTTGGCCTGTTACGCGGCAGTGCCTCAACTCCTCTCCTCCTTGTTAGGCTAATATGCTTCTGATCTGCATCCAGAATCTTCACCTGATTCCTGTATTTTCATGCCCTCTTTGTCTGGAGGATTATTAGGCTGCTATATTTGTTTATGTAGTCCTCAGCTGTGTACTTCTTAAAATTTGGAGTTCTGGTAATAAGTTCAATGTGTAGATTATCAAATCCCTAAATATCCATGGGAAGGTCACAAAGAGGAAGAGGCTGTCATTGTCCATGAGCCTATTTCATGGTTTTATGTCCAGGCCATTAAGAACTTGATGGATTTGCTTTGAGTTTTTACGTTTGTTTTGAAATCAAAACTCCAGCTGTAGATGTACAAACAGACATGAAAAGGAATGGAAGACAAGCAGTCCAGTGGAGTGCCACTAGCATCAGATGTACTGGGCACTAAAAACAGGTGCAAATAATGTACGAAGTGCAAATCAAATAAGGGAAAGCAGAGAAGAGTATTACGGTCTGGAGTGTACCCCATTCTAAAGAGACTATTTTAAAAATATTAATAAAAAGCGTTAAGAATTCTCTAGCATTTAAATTCCTTAACTGAGATGCAAAAGCTCAGGCAAAACACAAATCAAAGTATAAGTTCTTGCCTTCAACAGGATACAATGAGAACCAATATGTTGTTATGTAGTACATCATAAATATCTAGGGATAAACACTGGAGACCAAAAGAAGAAAGGATGGATCGTTTTTATTTTAGCTCTTTTTTGTTGCTTTTTTTACTATTTCAGTTATGTTTTGCTCTATAAAAACGATTATTATTCTCCTCATGCCGCCACTATTGATGTGAAATTATTGCATAAGTGAAGACTAAGGGATCCATTTCAGCGGAGAGGCAGCCTTGTTCCAGGTGCTATAGAGACTGGTGAGTGAAGAGTCCTCACGCTGGTGATGAGCACGGAGACAAGTATTTGTGAAACCAGATTGATAATTCGCCTGCAGACAGACCAATGTGACTTTCCCTCGCGTGCCCCCCAAACGGAATAACTGCAGCTGTGTTCAGCTTCATTCGAAACATCGCATCCTTTCCCCTCGCGCATGGGTGGGCACTTCACGATGCTAAATAGGACATTTTGACTGCTGATATCTGTACCTTGGGGCCTACCAGATCTGAGGGCCACGCAGTGCCTGCTCATTTGACTTGCACAGCTGCAAAGCTTCCAGCACAAATGCTACTCGAACGCTTCTGCGTGGGGGTTGGATGTGATGGCACATTTCTCAATTGAAGAGGAAAAACAGAGAGACAACAAACTCCCAAGCTTTAGTGGAGCGAGCCACCCTCCCCAAGCCTGCGAGATTAAAGCAGTGGATTTTCAAGTAGTTCTTCAGAGTGACTAATTTATGTGGATATCAAGGATTCAGTTGGAGAATTAAAAAAAAGTAGCTAGGGGAAAATATGATGCTCTCGAAGTCCCAGTGGTATGCCACATTCATTTTACTAGAGAGTTTATTCTTTAGTACTTTCATGGATTGACATGAGGGAGGAATTCACATGTCAGGACAGATAAAATCTCCCTCCTGCCAAAGGAGTCTATTCAGACATGCATGTTAGTAGGTTGATAACTTATTCTGTATTGCAGAGGACTCAAAGATAGACATTTCTCCTTTTATCTCCATCTCTGCGCTCCCTGCATACTAAAGATAGGGGGAAACAGCAAGATACATCTTAACTAGCCCTCTCAGAGAGGAGCGACTTTTCCTACTCCGTGCCAAGAGATGCAAACTTAAAGGAATAAGGTGTCACACAAACTAATAGCAAATACATTAGCAGTGTTTATGCGCATAATTTGAGCCCTGTGAGAATATTGTTTAAAGAAATACAAACCCTGGACTTTGTGGTTAATTTTTTTGCCAAGAAAAATGCACAGTACTGCAATGCTCTTGTTTCGTGTTACTCTGCAAGAGGGAAGGGGAATAGGGTGAGAAAGACGGGGGACCAGAACAAGTAAGACACGTTGAAGAATCCATCTTTGACATGCTTTCCAAATACTAAAGAAAATTTTGTGGTTTTCTGGGAGATAGGCTCATTTTCCTTCTAAAGACTAGGAATTGAGTTAAACAGCTTTATTGCTTGACCAAAGAAGTGGAAGTATGTCTCCTCTTTAAACTGAAATTAAAATTCAGGAATGGTTAGTCTTATGCTTAAGCTGATCACCCCCATTTCATATATTTTTGGCTTTTTGCAGCTTCCAAATGGCATAATTTTAGGGAAACTGCTTTTTTAAGGGTGTTAAATCACATGGGTATCAGTCCTAAGGAGTCTTGTTTAGAAAGTGGGGGATGGAGATCCTCCAGAGTACCGCTCAGAGCATACCTCAACTGCCTCCTGGCAGAAGGACTTTTTTCTCTCTCCTTCTCCTTCCAGTGATGACACTGGGAGAGTAGCCTCCTTCACTGGGCACTATGGGGCTAAACTTGTTTGTATAAAATAAACCATACGCACTAGGAGTTTCTCTGAACTTTCTCTTGTCCTTCCAGCTCCGTTCCCAAAAGCGGATTCTTTTAATTTTTAAGTAGCTCATATATGTAGATCGAGATTAAAGTGGTTTAGAAAGTGTTATATATAGTTGTGTATACATACCTCAAATATTTGCCTAGATGTATCTTATCTAAACTTCTGCATGTATCTGGGTTTCCCAGGCTTGAACCGTGGTTTGTGTAAATTGGTGTTGCCTCACTGTCTTTGAGTAAGCTTATTTACGTCAGCTCTGGAATTAGTCCCCTGTATTCCAGCCAGCACTTAGCTACAAGAGTCAAAATAACATGGATATGTACTGTTTTCCTGTTATCTCTAACCTCTCTAAAAACAGAAGCTCTTAGAAATATTGTGAGAAAGCTATCTTGCAAGATTTGCTCCCCACTTCAGAGTTTTCGATGGATATCTGGCAAGAATGTGCAGTTATACCAATCCCCTGTCTTCAGCCTAGTTTTCTTCGGCTTAGTAGCAATTCATTTTGATTTTCATCCCCTAGCTTTGAGATCTTGTAGTTTCAGAGATCTTCAGGCAACACTTTTTTATTTTGCCTCACTATTTTGATATATTTCCAAACTGTCTGAATGGAGAAACGTGACAAGGAAAAAACCTCATGAAAATTACCCCCCACTTTCTTTTTTTTAATTTTTTTTTCCTCCCTCTAGGACAGGCGGGGCAGTCTATACTGTGGTCCTTTCTGGAGAATGCTTTAATTCTGCTAAGATCCAATCCAACGGGCTTCGTTTTGGAAGTAAAAAGATTTTTCCAGACAAGACTTAGTGAAGTAATGACTCGGAGGCATAGACAGGCCAAAGGGACTATTTGTTTCGTATTAATTATTAACGTGGTGTTATCACTAATGATAATATATAATGACACATCTTCCAATGAATTCTACTCTATTTATGTATCACTTAATATGAGAGTAATTCTCTTTGTACTATGGAAGATGGCATCTCAGCATGGATAATTATACACAAAAAAGGGTAAGAAAAGGGATACAATTGGATAACATGGGAGCAATTTAAATTCAGTCATACATCATATAAATTCCATAGTTGCTTCCCACTTTTTTATGGAATATTTTTTCCTACTGTTATTGACCAACAAATACATTCTTTAATGTTTTTAGAATATTTTAGACAAAGAGATTTCAGCAAGGTGAGCTCAAAACTGTGACTTCGACTTTGAATTGTCCTTGTCTATTGATCTTCCCATGATTTATAACCATTTCCCATCAGAAAGTTCTCTCCTGCTTTATGTCAACGAAATTTGGGGCACAGTTTCGTCCTTACGGAGCGCACCTGCTTTGTGTCCCTTGTGAAGGGAGATTAGTCTCTGGCTTTGAGAGTTTGCTGCCCATTGGCTATCTTCACCGTAAAACCAACCAAAAAGTTCTGTATATTTCTAGGTAGAATTGCTTGGAGATTTGTAAAACGATTTTGATCTTGGATCTGAGCCTGCCATTAAAGTGCTTGACTTGCCTTGACCACTGTAATTTTAGAAAGCTGACCCTTCTCCCTTGCAATTTACACAGTGTTTTTAGCCTAATGCAGAATTTCCCTCTTCTGCAGCTGGGAAGAGAATATCCATCATTTCCAGATGTCGACATATGATCCAAGGGGCAATTGAAGGTATTTTGGAATCATATGGTTTGGCTTACGGATTTGGATTGGTCAAGAGAGATTTGCCTGAAATCCTTGAGAGAGCGTGGCACCTCACTGACTCGAGAGGCATTTTAAAATAAAACCTGAAGTTAAATGCATTTTATAGAGAGGCTTAAAACTTCTAAAATATAAATCTAAAATATTTATACGTGGGCTGCAATGGAACAGAAGTTACGACCTCATATGTGAATGTCTAGGATTTGTTTTTTCCTTCCACCAGCCCACCTGGAATGACTTTAGCTTTCAGCTTTACCTCAGGCTGTACCCAGGTTAGCTTCTAGTGACTTACGACTCCATCAATCTGCACAGATATGTGCTGTACTCCTTCAAGGGAAGTAGTTCATCTTCTATATGACTGCATCTCCACCTCTTCCAAAGTTCAAAGAACCCAGGACAATTGCTTATTCGAACAGGCTTCCGGTAAGTATAGAAGATGTTCTCCCTGCCTTCCCGTGTGAATCCGGACTTTCTGGTGAACTTTGATAGAGCCAAAAACTTTCCGAGTAATCCATCCCCTCTTGAACTAGAAAGACGTGTGATGATGGTGATGAAATATCAGGTGAGATTGCTCAGTATGTTCTAAGGAGCTTTGAACTGGAAATGGATCAATTTAGAGCTCTTTTCTGAAGTCAGAGGAGCACATTTTTTACGATCCATTTCCCATGAACTGCTCCCTATCCAGCAGACAGTTTACTTGTAGCTATTTTGACTTGCATTATTCCACTTAATGAAGATAAACATAAGGCAGACACAGGAAAGTCACAGAACGGGTATGAACGGGAAGTGTTCCAAGTATTCAGCATTTACTAGACAAAAATGGCCAGTAATTCCTTTTGCTTTTCACCGAGGATAAAAATCCCTGAAAGATAATCATCATCATTGTTTGAACTAATATAGCACTTTTACCCAGCGATCTGAGAACACTTCCCAAACATTAACTGGACTGAGAACAGCCTTGAGATTAGATTCATATTATTTAAAATACCTGTTTTACAGAGAGACAAACTCACAGGTCACCTAGAGCTACCGTGACTTCCCTTGGGTCACAGAGTCAGAAGAGTACAGAGATTTCTGACTACCATTTCTACCATTTCGGTGACATTGCAAAGGATGCTTAATATTGCTTATTCGAGTTGCTTAAATTATTCATATTACAGTGGCTTTTGGGATGAATATTTTTCCTGCTTACGTGCAGCTTTTTTAAAAATTGATCCTTTTTTAGTAATTATTTGGACGGCTTTACGCCGACACATTTCATCCTATAAACTGTTGATGTTTTTGGTGCTCAGGGTTGTTAATTGGCAGATGATTAGAAACCTGGATCACGTGTTATTTTTCCTTCCTCTTGATTGTATTAGTATAATTTTTTTTTGAGCCAGAGAAGAAAGAACATCAAATATTAAATCCATGTAAGACTACCTTTGAGGGAATATAGCCCTGCTGCGAATATCTATTCCCCACACCTTTATCTGAATAAAAACTACTTGCCTGTATGTTTCCATAGAGGAAATAGTAGGATGGCAAGAGCATGGGTGAAACAAATGTTCTGAATTAAGATAGGTGCTCGCAGATGCTGTAGTTCACCCAGTTCCGGTGCCTGTACAATTAACAGGTGACGGTGAACGGAATTAAGTAGAGTAATGCCCTGGGAGCAAATCGGTGCACTCACAGCTCCTCACACTTTGCCTATATGCTACTGTCTTCAGTCATCGCATACTTCTTAGGGCAATTTTGTTTCTTTATTTGTAGGTCCATGGTTTAAAAAGTTACCTAGCACTCTTCTGCCCGTGTTCCACTAATGACAGTAAGTAGACTGTGATGTTCACGCTGAAATCATTTGCCTAGACAGGCTAAAAAGATCGTGCCCTCCCTGAGCTTTGAATCTATATCGTACAAACAGCACCATATGGTTAATTTTTAAGCCAACTGATCAAGTGTTTAATAAAGCAGAGGCTGGGGGGATGAGGAGGAGAAATGCTGCCCATAAAAGTCATGTTCTGGTGGGCTTCATCTCTTAACCCTTTGTAGCGTAGCAGGAACAAACCCATGAAATGGAGCTTTGACTAATCAGGCAAGGGGGGGGGAGATAAAGGTAGGCATCACCTTGTGGGCCAAATGCATCAAAATGTTATTTTAGGTGTTACACCGGGATAATTATTGATTTATAGACCACTGATCTGGGGATTAGGGTCTCCAGGTTTTATTCTTGATGCTGTCATATTTTGCTGTCTGACCTCGAATATTTCACTTTCCCCTTCTGTTTTGTCCACACGTCTTGGGGCTAAGGCGCCTGCGGAGCGCAACCCTGCTGATCGGGGCTTGTCCTTCCGAAAATGTATTTGCAGATTCTGCCTCCACAATTTATACGAACCTTGACCTGAATCGGGACCAGCAGGTTCTTTGGATTACAGCGGCACACATGTTGACGCAAACCCAGAATCATTTAACGGGGCAGGTCTCAGTGTTTTAATTAGATAGCTCAAAACTACCTCTTTATTCTTTCACATAAAGTTAGATTTGAAGCAGATGATCAAAATTTATTTATGCATGCATTCAAACAAGACAACGCTGTAACTGAGAAAGCTTAAAGTTTTGTGTTTAAAGAAAAAAAACAACGACGCTATTTGGGAAATGAAGTCATCTGCAGGAAAAAATACCGACACAACAACAAAGCAGTCTTCCAATTCCTGTGTTTTCGGGTTACAGCATGCCATCTTTAGTATTTATTTCCCTAAGAGCTTGCCTTTTTTAACAGATGTATACTCCTTCCATTGGTGTTTATTTAAAATCCTGCCAATATATCTGAAATCAGCACATACTGAATGTTGATGCACCACCTTGCCTAATTGACTTAGCTGGAAAATAAACAGTGAAAGGCTATTTTAGCAGCAAACTGGTTGATACAGCTACTCATTCCCTACCTTTATCTATGTACCACACAAGCAGACAAATACTAGCGCCCGATAGCACAGACACAAGGTTGTTACATATGTTTTCTGCAGTCTTTAGCACTTTAGGGACAAACTTGGTATTGGTGTCACCGTCACTCTTTGAATCAGAATAACATTTTTATCTCTGCTGCCCTTAAAGCTTGATAACATCCATAAGATGCGGTCGACCATGAGAGCTTATTAAAAGTTACTGGTTTAAAAACAATAGGTTCCTGCATATTCACAGTAAATAAGGATTATAAGGCTATTCGTGCAATGCGAATAATTTGCTGCTAATAATATTGACACTCAATCTGTCCGCAAAATGTCTCTGTTAGCAGGAAACAATCACGCTGGGAGGTGTTAGGAAGACTTTGCAGTGGGGTGGCAGAATGGAGCAATTAAAAACTGATTGGAAGACGTATTTGAGGTTTGGGGAAAAAAAAAATCTGCCTTTTTAATAAGAAATACTAGAAATTAAATAAGAGTATATTATTAGAGAAAGAATTGTTTTCTGCTAGGTGGGTTTTTTGTATTTGTCAAAACCAAAAATATAGGTTTGTTTACTCAAAGAGACTCAACTTGGAACATACTGGCAAAAAAGGCAGAGAAATAAAGTGCTTCCCCCCTCCCCCCCCCCAAAAAAAAAAAAAAAAAGTAAAGTTCTGACCATGCAGTGGTACTGATCACTCAGCTGGGGTGTGAGGAAGCTGGATGCAGTTTGTCAGATAGAACAGAGGAGGAAGGGCTTTAGCCCAAAGGAATGAAGGGGTCTTAATGACATTGATAACTCAGTTTCATGTAGGATATGCTCTTTTCACACAAATCTTAGTTCTGACGTGATCTTTTGTTCAACTTCTCGCCAAATAAAATGATTATTCCTGGGAAAATATTTAGCAGATGAAAACCATCATTTTCGTTTGAGCTGGGTTAGGAACTGATACATCTTTTTGAATGAATACTTCGGGGGTTTTGCATTAAAGATTTTCTATCGCGTATTTCAAAAGTTAATATTTATTTTTGTTAATTTAGCACAAAGGTTACTCCTCTGAAGCTATTTTTGAGCTCTTATCCATCATACCAGGGTATTAAATGACTACAGATTTTTGCCATTGATATAAAAGTGTCTTAGTGTATTTATGCTACATATGTCCTTTATTAGAATAGGATTTTTATACCGTATCATTAAAAAAGAATATAAAAATAATACAACGACAAAATATGGATTTTTCATATGTCTTTGGTCAGGAGGAATTTTTAACATTAAAATAGTAAATCAAAAATAGAATACAGTAAAGAAGAGCCACTGGATTAGACTTGATATGAAAGAACTTGATTATGTTAGGACATTTAACGTATTTAAACAACAACAAAAAAGTTTTCTGTGTGTTACTGATTATGGCTCGGATTCTTTTTGCAATAATTTTCTTTTGCTTTTATTTTTTATTAACTTTCCCTGATAAAAATTTTCGTTTTTAAACTAGTCATTAGGTGTAAAGACAATTTAGTTTGGTGGGGTTTTTTTGTTTGGGGTTTTTTTTGTTTTTGTTTTTTTTTTTAAATAATTTTCCAGTTTGGCATAGTCTGTCTGTGCTTACTGTTCACTTGCTCACAGATACCATTCCTGCCACACTCTTAGTACAGTGAATTAGGAGATTTTTAATGGTTGTTCATGTTAGATACTCTGAGAGAACATGAATTGTCAGACAAAATAAAATCCATGTCCCGGAATGTCATTTCTAAGTCATACTGATATTAGCTACTCAAATAGTTCGACTTGTTGTGTGCATTACATACATGTTAAATAAAGAGGGAAGAATCAGGGGAAAAGGAAGACTTTTGCACTCTCAATATCAGTTTTCTAGAGCTAAGAATCGAGGCAGAACAGTCAAGGCTCAGAAAGCTTTCTAATTGTAGGCTAAAACGGGTTGAGCTAACGAGGAACAGAAAGCTTTGCTGAGCAGAATGACACTCCCGAATAGCTTAAATTTACGATCACCACATGAGTAAATCTCCCATTGATTTGAGCTGAAATGGCTCAGAGCTGGTGGCTTCAGAGCCACTTCCTCCGAGGCGAATGGTGGCTCTGAAGATATACCTGGCTTTAAAACTTGCTTCCAGCACATGGGCATGTTGCAGCCAGATAGGAGAAAATTGGATCCCATCAGGAAATGACCAGTGCAAGAGGAGGTTACGAGTTTATTAACCTGATGAATAAAAAAGTAAATATTTGGTGTAAAACCTGTCAGAGATTGCACTTGTAAAACTTCTAATTCAGCTATTTCTTCTTATAGCTGTCAAAATATGTCTGGGATAAGTTAATACAACATTACACATTTCAGAAGCTTTTGCTCTAACCTGAAGTTCAATAATTCTTTTCTAGCAAGTTTTTTCCTTCCTCACCAACTTGCCTTGTCACCAGCCTACCTTTTTGTCTGCAGGCTGGCTTCTCCACTGTTTGTTTGCATAGCTATGATCTTTGCTCTGTGTTTTCAGAAAGCTTTCAAAATACTTAAACCCCATTTCTTAAAACATTAGCAACCTGACGGGCTGAATGCCACCTGGGTAATTACTGATGGATTTAAGGAATGAGTTTTGCTTATGGACTGGAGTCTGGCTGGCATCTCTGCAGCCTGTCTCTGCTGTTTAATAGCATTTCTGGAGAGGTCTGGAGAGAGAATTGTGGCCCTGATAGAAATTTCAACGGAAGGAGGCAATAGGTGGAAAAGTAGAGCAATAGAGCACCAGAGCACAGCTGCCTCCCACCTTCGCTACCCTCACGTGAGTCAAATGACAACATTTTATTATGAAAATTGAAGAAATTGGACAACCTTTGCCGGCAAAATATTCAGCACTGAGGAAATAATAATAATAATAATAAAAAAATAGCTGTAGAAGAGTTTTTTTTATTTAAAACCACGTATGCCATATTAAATGGTTCTGTAGTCTCTGCCTTTCTCTCACTAACTCTTTGCCCTCTAGATGAAGAAGGATTTGTCTCATACATTTCAAAAAAAAGTCACCTCTCTGTAACCTACAGTTTATTCAATCAAGGCTTAGCGTAAATAATCAGTATGGAAAACACCAATCGGCTTTGAAGAGCCCCTGGATTTAGGAGAAATACACTGCTCGTGTCTGTGGCACTCCTCTGGGAAGCAAAGAAAGGAGAATGTGTCTTGATTTACACACTGCCCTACTTCTCGGATCTGCCAGCCTCTCTGCTCTGTCCACTTCACTACCGTCAGATGCTGCGAGACAAGCATATGGTGTTTACTTCTCTGACTGACATCTCTCTGGTTTTCCTCACTCCTCGAGAGAATCCTCTCTTGCCAAGTCAATTTGCAAGGGCTTGGATGTAGCCATGGCCCTCTGGTCGGGATCCAAACTATTCCTCATTTTCCCTTGGCAAGTGTCAGTAGAGGACAACCTCCCTCCTCCCTACAAAAGCAGTGTTTCATGGAGGGAAACTCAGATCCAAAGAGCAGCCTGACCTGGTGTGTCCTTCTGTACCTCATTCGTTTGGGGCTGTATGAAGATGCCACCTGGAGATCGTGGTAGGTCCCGGTGTGTGAGTGTGGAGCCTGGGGGCTGGAGGGGAGCGGAGCAGCCTGGGTCCCCGGTGAGGGACCACCAGGAAAGCCTTGCCAAAGGGCTGTGGACAGGCACTGGCACTGCTGCTGCGGCTGATGAAGACTGGAATGAAGAAGAAGTGCCAAGCCAAGGATTTGCGTTTGCTGTAGGTTGTGCAGCTTAAATGGAGCTTGGCTTGGGAGTGGTTTTAATATCCCAGGGAGTCCCCTTCCCCACTTAAAGACCCAAGCTGGACATGTTTGGGGATGCAAATTAAAAAAAAGAAAGGAACTCCAGCCTCTTTTAAGTTCAACTTCTTGTGCTTTATTCCTTTTCTTTCGCTCCTTTTATCTCCTCCCTCCCTCGCTCCCTCCAACACTTTGATCTGGTGGCAATGGCATCTTTATCACTCTTATCAGGTCCCATGTTCTTGGCTGTCCTTTTGAAGTGCGATTTCCTGCGTCTAGTCGTCAAGAAAGGATACTGGGCACTGCAGATTTCCTGTTGCTTTTCCTCTGTATCTACAAGTTTGCTTTGCTTTCCTTCCTGTTTTTCTGTTTCATTTGTTTGTGCTTCCCTTTGCTGTCCAAACCTGCCTCTCTCCCTCAGACAGGTTCTCCCCGGCCTGTAGATCTTTATCACTCATCTATTTTTCTTCTCCAACATCTCAGGGTGGCCTTTCCCTTTTCCTATTGTGCCTCATCCTTTCTATCCTTCCTTCCATCTTCTTTCATCTGTTTCTTAAGCTTTTTTTCCCAACTCTTTAGTTTTGACTCATATTTTCTGGTCTTTCTAAGATGTTCTTTAGACTTACACCCTTCACTGAACTGGAGAAAAGTCTGACAATGAACCAAGTGATCCTTTGGGATTTTGGCCAAAGCATACTGGAGTTAGAGGCAACACTAGTCGACTCAATGGGATTGAGGGCGAAGTCCCTGCTCTTGTACCTCCTGAACATTTGCTTGTCTTTCCAGCTCTCTTCTGATGACAGTTTGCAATCTTTGACACGTTATTAGTTTGAAGGAAGACCTTCATAGAAAGGTTTTTATTTTTTTTTATTAAGAAAATGAAGACTCTGAAGAGATATTTCGCTTTCACAACCAGTAAATGCAATTCCATATTTCACTACAGGCTCCGAATCTGTGTTGGGATTTTCCAAATCTATGATGTATGAAATAATTCAGATGGTAAAACATTATTCAGGGGCTTCCCAATTATTCCCACAATACCTGTTTGGGAGACTGAGTAGCACTGAGGCTGTTTTCTCTGCTTTTAAGCAGGTTTTTCCTTTCCCTGGGGAGGTGATGGTGCAGTTAAAAAAAGCACAGCCATGAGTTTAGCCTTTCCCATGCACCAGCGCTATCTGAGTGCATCCAGGCACAGGAGGAGCGAGGGAAACTTAATTTCAGCCACAACGCTGATATTTGGCAAACGAGTGGTTTTACGGCGCTTCATGCAGCTCTGTTATTTATTTATTTATTCGTACAGATCCAACACAGTGACTTAATGGGTGAGCTGGGCTATCGCATTAACTCCTCTATCCAGCTGGGCACAGATTTGCATCCTGCTGCCACTGGGCAGGGTAGGATCTAAGCTTGCTTGCTGGGTGCAGTGTAGCTCTCACACCCAGCTGAGCTGTAGCTTACCAGGGGATACTTCCCCTCTTGGAGATACAAATGGCAGCTGCTTTAGGCAATAGGAGATGGCCTTGGCATATCCCTGCTCCGTCAGGGAACATACTGTACTTCGCTCTCACCAGATGCTCACGGTGCGTTATCATCCCGTTTTCACTCTAGGAATCATTGGCTGAAAAAGCGCCAGTAAGGCTGGGGGTGAAGTGAATACATATTTTTTAACGTGAGTTTATGGCAGCCTTTAAAATCCGATCTGAATCAATATCCTCCTATCCTAAGAAGGCTTTCTTCTGAACTTTTCTGTGTTATTTCATTCCCGTAAAATTACAGGCTTAATACTCTGAATATATCAAGTAATTTCTTCTCCCTATCTTTAGAAAGAAAAAAGAAACCACAGAGGGAATAATTCTGGAAAGTTTTTTTCTCCTTTGTTTAATTATTATTAAAGTATAGAAAAGCAAGTGCAAGAAAAAGAAGGAAAAAAATAAAAAGAGCGATGAGAAAAAAATTTTATGCTGAGAGTGGTGATAGAAGAGGTTGCCCAGAGAGGTGGTAGATGCCCCATCCCTGGAAACATTCAAGGTCGGGTTGGACGGGGCTCTGAGCAACCTGGTCTAGTGGAAGGTGTCCCTGTTTGCTGCAGAGAGGTTGGACTAGGTGACCTTTAAAGGTCCCTTCCAACCCAAACTATTCTATGGTTCTATGAAAAAGGAACAAATAAAATAGGATCAAAACTTCTGGTTTTGGCTTAAATTTCTTCCTTCCTTTGACAGTTGGCGGAGCCCATGAAGAGTTACTCTGTCAGATAACACAGCCAGCATAGAGGAAAGCTGAGAGCCCCTCTCTTCTACGTGGGAAGGTGGATTGCTGCCTGCTAAGGGTGTTTTCAGGCGGTGAGGCTTTTCTGTTGTTGTTGTAGCCGTGTGGCAGCACAAGACAAAAGGGGACATTGCAGCTTTCGAGCTTTCAGGACTGGGGGCTGAGGAGGAAAGGAGAGAAGAGCATGATTGATGGAGTTCTGGTTGGCTTATAAAGGGCAGCCGGGAGTGCAGGGAAATAATCAGGGAAAAGGGCGTCCCGTACTGGCTCTCTCAGAGGGGAGAAATGAATCCTGCACCTCTGCATTATTAAGTTGTCAGGCGGGCTGATGATGAAAATCTGAAGGTCAGGCATAACAAGAAGCACCTTATGGGGGGATCATGACCTTTCTGGAAGTGCTACACTCATGTTTATCTGCACCTAACCCTTATCCACAATTCTTCATTTGATAAGAACATTGGGAGAAGGGATGGGGAAGGGGGGAGGGAGAGGGAAGTCCTCATCATATGTATAAGCAGTGTGTGAAATTAGGCTTCCTGTGAAACTGATTGTGGATGCTCAATTCACAGTGAAAGATAATAAACCAAAAGGACACACGAGGGATGCAGGCAGAAATTGTTCACTACAGTGGAACTCAATAAAGGGAACAAGAGCTTTCCTAAATGACAAATTTGGTACAGCGGTGCTAAAATCAGGATTCTCCCTGGCACCAGTGCAGCAATTTGCTCTCAGCTCTACCACTTTTTATTTACTTTGGAAGTCCTAATAATGTTAGAGAGTGGCTTTTTCATCTATTTATTTATATATTTCTCTGCAGCAATGTTTATTCTTTAACTGCTTACTTTAAACCAAAGAGTCAAGGTGAAGGACAATGAAACGTTAGATCCCAATTGATTTTTCCTCTTTAGTTTCCATATCAGAAATGAGTATAAATATAAATATATTCCAGGGTTAGACGCCTGTCCTATGCGTGCCTTATTGACTGCTTTAATAAATGTCATGACCCCTTCTGCGTGCGCGTGCACACACGAGCTCACACATGCTCGCAATCAAAAAGGTAGAGGCATTGCTCGGATATAAACGCAGTAACGATGGCAATCACGCAGAAAATATTCCAAACCTAAATCTGCTCTAAGAATGTGCTAATAAGCTTTTTATTTCACCCCAATTTACAGCATCCTGATTTTGCTTTTCAAATCCATGAAGTATTTAAAGCATGACAAAGTACGCTTGTGGAAAAGTGAAGTCAAACAAGACTTCATAATTATTGCAATATATTCACTTTTCATGCATAATCCTTTAAATTAGCAATACAATATATCACCTCTACTGCCACTAGAGGCTAATGCACCTCTATTGAAAGCTATGTTAAGGAAAATTATGTCCCATCTTGAAAAGGCACATAACCTTCCAAAATATTAAATGACAGTAGGTTCCGATCCTGTAATTCTTGCATACTCAAGTAGTCTCATTAGCCTTGATTTTCTTACATCAATGGATGATAACCTATTAACTTGAATAGATTTACTAATATACACTGATGTGCGATCAGAATCAGTACCTTTGGGACATCTTATTTAAGGATTACCAGACCAGCAGGGAAAGAAATATAATATACAAACTAATGAATACTTTTATTAGATGAATAGTATAATACTGGAACCCATCAGCTGCCTTTAAAATGACTCTTTAATGAAGAGGTGACACTGAAAAATACTATGTTGTCGATACAGCACCTAATGAACCTTCTGTATCACATAAAAATGAAAGAAAGGTTTTCCATTTCTATTGTTTAAGTGATCCAATTTATCTAATTTTCCTCTTCTGGACTCCCACGTGCTTCCTATGGTGGTGGTTTACAGGCCACTTTTGGGATCCCACTAAAAACCAACAACAACTAATAATGCCTGTGTATTGTGTAGTGACTTGCGTCTTCAAATCTAGTACTGATCCCATGGTGGAGGTTGATACAACTTATTGCTGAGGAAACTAGGGCATGGGAAACCAAGTCACCTGTCCAGATTCATTGGGAAGACTGGTGACAGACCCTAGGTCACCTGGAATTAAATCTGGTAGCCTCCTCATTTTTAACATTTTCTTTGGGTAAAACAGTACTCTTTAAAAGGGTGGGCTGATGATTCAGGTTTCAATCTAGGCTTTGGGACAGATTTGGTGGAGTAGAGCCATATGCCCTTGCGGAATTCTTTGTGGAACAAAGCAGAAATCTTTGTGGAACAAACTGTTATTTAGGGTGAACAAGGAATGCAGGAGGCAGGCTGCATCTTAGCTCCATTGCAAATCCCTTTTGACTGGGATATTTGCAGTAGGTTTTGAATGTGAAAGCCCATGGGGGTGTAAAAATATACTTTTAAGGTCATTGTGAGGGGAGCTTTTCCTCTAAGCAACGAAGCCTATGAACCACTTCAGTTTCTCAGCATTTCAAGGGAAGAAGTCTAGGAGATTGGCCTTTTCAGATTACTTCGTCATTCCCAAAACTTTGCCTTCCTAATCAAGCCTCTGCATCCACTGTGATGTGATCATCATGGGAAAATACACTTATCTTGGCTCATGTGTGTTCGCTCTATAGCGGACTTGTTTTATCTGTATAATACGAGCCTCCCAAACCATGGCTTGGAAGCAAAAATCCAAATACAAGGAATTGTACAGAAATTTCACAGCTTTGTCCTTTGTAGCTTCCTCACACAGATTACCTCACTCTCGTCTGTGGTGGGGACTGCAATTTAAGTCTCTTCTTCCTAACCAGCCCCTATTTCCATGAACTTAAGCATCTGTGAGACTTGCGAGAGATTTTATTATCTTTAGAGACTTTTTTCCTCCTCCTCCTGTCATCAAAATTGAAACTGGCTGATAGATGAGACAGAGAGGCATGATCTCATAACATGGTTTGTTAGAAATGGAAGCTAACAGATAATCTGTGTAAAAACTCTTGGCCAAATCAGATTTCCTTACGGATTTCAGAATTGCATTCTTTTATACGTTTATATGACACATTCTTGTTATTGCTTACCTGAAAATATCATGCCAGACATTACTAAAAATCAGCTGATGGATTTTTTTTAATTTATTTTTATTTTTTTTTCTTTCTTTTGTGTTACTAGAATACATTGTAATGTTGATATTACTTAGAATGGGTTTGGCTGTCAAGTATGCCTACTGGCAGCATTTTATGAAAAAATTTGGAGCCAATAAAGCAGGGTAAGATACCGGTGTTAGGAGAACCTACAACCAACCCATCCCCAAACGCAAAGGGTTTGGTTTTATGCAGTGCAGAGGCCAAAAGTAATGAAAAAGGAAGGCTACTTAATAGTCGCCAGGCAGATGTGGTGAGTCCTATGGTGGATCTTAAACCTAATGAGTCTGAGCTAAGGAATAAAGAAGCCTTATTCTTCACAGTATCTGGAAGGATGAGTGATGATTTCCAGTTAAAGTCTTTTAAAATTAGATCTGGCTAGAGCTCAATGGGCAAGTTTGCCTCACGTAATGGATCATTTTTTAGGCCAAATGCAGCTTTCATTGAAGTAAATGGAAATATTTTCATTGACTTCAACAGATTTTGATTCAGGCGTCTCTATCTAGTAAGCTATATAAAGTTCTGGAAAATCAAGGCAGAAACATTTATGTGGTTATTTGCAGTGGCTTTGAAGCTCTTTTAGGGATCACAAAAATGAGCTCATTCTTTTTGTTCAAACCTGAGGTTTTATAGCCTGTTGGTCAATAACAGGGTCCGAAACTTTTTATACTGTCCAAAAAAATACTAGATACATTTAAAAATAGCTCCTGAGAAAGGCCCGCCACCTAACATTTCCACTGTTGTTTTTCAGCTACACAAAGCATTACTATACTAATTTAGTGATAACTGGTTTTACTCTTTGTTTTCAAAACCTGCATTTTAAAGTGTGATAATCCCCTAAACCCAATGCAAATCTCAGAGGGCTGAAAGCTGGCGTGAGAGATGCCAATCCAGGTGTGGTGCTCTCTTCAAAGCACGATAGAAGTCATGGCTGAGTTATAGGGTGGCAGATGCGCACATATCGCTTGGCCAAGCTGCAGCTAAAAATGGCTTAATATCAAACCACGACAGTTTACAAGCAGGCAGTTAATCCTTCGTATGGGCCAGGTGCCTGTCGCAATAAGGAGGGACAAACCTGGTAGAGGTTTTATTTTGCCACCCATTTCTTTCATAAAACAAATAAAGAAAAACACCAACAATTCCTTGTTTCCCCTCCTCACTTCTTAAATCTCTTCATCTCCGGTCTTCCTATTACTCTCGCGAGTCCATTTCTTCTCTCTCATAATGTCTTCTCTTGTCGATGGTGTTTCCACCCATGGGGTTGCTGCCAGTTTAACTTTTCAAGGAGTCAGCAACTGCTGTTTGTGTTATGCTGCTCGTTACAGAGGTTCCTTATACACTGTGGTCTCAGTCTTGGAAATCTGGGGCGTTGATTTTCTTTTTGGTTGTTTTTCCTTGGTCAACAAAACTGTATAAACCCATTCAAAACGCTATTGCTATTTGTGCATGGGGTGAAATTCTATGCATTTCTGCCAGGAAAGCGAACATCAAAACCAGCAAGAATATTTAAGGAAAAAATGTGGAATACTGTGTTGTCTCTTGAGTTTCCATGATACATAATCTCTATGATGCCCTTCTTTATGGAGGAAGTTTTCTATTATGGACCTTTTATTCTGTGTTAGCTAGAGAAAAATTTAGTCAGCATTTTTTGCTTGCTTGTTTTTTGTGCCTGCTAAATACACATAAGTGAGGGTGACCATGGGTTGTGAATTAATACAAGGTATGCAGTTAATCTACATACATCTAATCATCTCTACGTCAGGTCAACGACCAGCATTTGTTCTTTAGGCAATAGCTGTTAACGTTGGAAAATGGTTTGGTTGTTTCACCAAGGTGTCCTCTTCCAGCATGTGCAATCAGGACAAGTCTTGTAAGGAAAACCAACAGGAAGTATTCTACTGGAGACAACTTTCGTTTAGGTTACAGTTATCCTGGAAAACATGATCTGAATATTGGACTTGCCTGGGGCAATTTAAGGCATTTTAGGCAATAGTTTAGGACTTGGTGTGATAAAGACTTTTGCATTCCAAGACACTGAAATTGTTTTAATGGAAATGTTTTATTAAATGGGAAGCTCCTTGGTGTAGGGACCATTCCTGAGATTTTGGGTAGGCACACATGGACAGAACTAGTTGAACAGAATTTTAACAAAAGGGATTAATCTTATAACCCTGATGGGGAGCCTTCACCTGGATTTACCCACCGTCTCATTTGGCAGTGGGACACAGAAATCCTGTGTCAATTTTCTAAAAACCTATAATTTCTATCATTTTTTCCTCAATGGTCTACAATATTAACTGTGTCATTTTTTCCTCATGCCATTTCTGAGATGACAACTTACTCATGGCCACAACTCCAGTTAGTGGCAGTGCTGGGATTAGAATTTGATGCCAATGTCATACCGAGAGTGATGTAAATAACAAAGAGAGGGAATTTGGATTAGATATAAGCGAACATAAACAGAGACTATAGCAAAAACTACTCCAAAGTCACACCTACAACTTCAGAGTTTACTCGTTGGAAACCTGTCTGACTTTAGCTTCTGTAGTGGCCATGAACACTGGAATTTGTACAATATTGTCTGGAAGAAAATTAGTTGCTGGCCATCCTCAAAGGAGTGGAATAGTTTAAGCAGCAGTTTCATTATAGTGCTTTATCTGGGCATTATTTTTACTATGGAAAGTCCTTTAAAATTAATGGGAATTGATTTCAGCGGCCTTTGACATATTACTGAAAATAATACGGCAAAATACAGCCTTTTCCTTCTTACCGCTACCTAAAGGCTTTAACTGGGAAAGCAGTTTACAATGGTGCCCCCATGTAAGGCTTTATTCAAAAGATTTTACGCTTGATAACATCTGAGCCATAGGCGCTGTATGTGGGGTTTAGCATCTTAGCAGCTGCAATTCTTAATCCTGATTCCGTTGCCTCCATATTAAAAGCTCCATGGTCACAGGACACCAGCTTTGGCCGTTCTACATTGTCATTCATTCCTCCCCCCCCCCTCAACACGCGTGCCTGACCATATAGGAAAATGAGTTTACAACCGACTACGCCTATGGGACTGCCGGAGGGATACAATGTGACAGCCCTTACTAGTGGTGGATGGTCCTCAAAAGGTTTGAAAGTTTGGTAAGTACATCCTTAACCACACTCTTTTGACCTTTATTCAGATTTGTTTTGGGAGAAGGGCAAAGGGTTGGGCCAATTCTTGTTTAACCCAATTGGCTTGTCCATCTAGAGGCTGTAATTAAGCACTAAATCGCTGCCATACTTTGTTTTGGAGGCTAGGTCCCAGTACAGCAGGGCACTATACTTTAAGCACATGATTAATTCTTTAAAGTCAAAGGGATTACTCATGTGCTTAAAGTTAGACGCATATTTAAGTAGTCCACTGGATCAGGCCTTCAGGAGTTAGGGAGTATTTATATTTATTGTACAGCAGCGCCAAGTTCCTCCGTTTGCCTTTGCATCACTTTGGTCCTCCTTGTTGCCTGGGAAGTTTCTTTACAGCAGCGGTGCAAAGGGACGGCGGGGTATGGTTTGGAGCAGGACTTCATCCACACCCAAAGCGGGAGATTGAGGACTCAGTTTTTTTAGTTCTGTGGACTTCTGCAAAAAGAGGTTGGTTCAGAATCTGGCCACTTTCAAAATTAGGGAAGTTTCCTATTTATGTTACTTCTATTTCATCTGGACTCAGAGTGTGAGTAGCTTATGTTGGGTCGTGCGTTTATTTCTTAATGTGAAGTTGCTTTGTCATATCAAAAGATATGAAGATGTATAATAATCAGTACCCGAGAAATCACTGCGTTTGGAACTTTTGCAGTAACTGATTGTGCTTCTTCAAGCCTAATTCTCAGCTTGCTCAAATAGGTAGCAATAGAAGTTTTACACCTCTTGAGGATTTGTCTCCTTAGGAACAAACAGGCCATAAAATATGCTTTTTGTATAGGGAAAGTGCAGAGGGCAGGGAATGGAACTACATCCCACAGGCTGAAACCTCACCAGAAAATTTGTAATACTAATTTAAAAAAAAAAAAAAAATCCTGTCTTTTTTAATGAAACTAAGACTTTCTGAGTGTACGTCAAGGGTTTTATTACCGGTTCTACATAATAAAGTAATTGTGTAATTAGTAATACATTTGTCACTCCTTTACTGAGCAAAAAGTAAAACATGTACCGCTTTTGTGTAAATCCTGACAGTGGTGATTTTTTTCCTGAGAATTATACCATTATATCATAAAAGTGTCAAGGCATGAGTTTACTGTTCCTACTAATATTCTAAAATATTCTCTTAGGCTGACATCTCTGTCAATTAAAATTAAACAAAATTGCATTCTGCCATATACACTTCAAATAGGAAGCTTTCAAGTTTATGGCTGTTCTTTGAATTGATTTTTAAGATGGCATCTGTAAAACTTGGCTAGTACAAGATGAGGTAGGATGTAGTTAAGGTTCAGTCAATTTTAAAAATGTTTTAAAGATCGTAAATTGACAACTGAAATAGACTGAACATCCTTGGGATTTTGGGCTGTCAAATATAAATCCAGTTTTTTAAAAAACCCGAGCTCTTGCAAAGTGAAAATTTTATGAAAACATGTTCTTCCCCCCTTTGATATTTTTGCAATAAGTTACACAAACAAGAGGGCTTCTGGTGTTGTTTCCAGTTGCTCGGTCTCGCGGGATTTGGAATTCTTCTTCTCCTGGTGTTTCCCACAGAAATAGAGTGAGAACGTGCTTTCTCACGGGACTGTATTTCTCATGGAAAATAATAGGGTTGCCGGCAGCAAACGTTTTCTGCAGTGATACCCTGCCAATAAAGTCTTCAGGGAAATTATTGCCCTCAATAAGATGAAGACTAGTAAATTGGAACCCCCATCCCTACTCCACAAAGATATGTCTTTAGGAAGCTTTCTCCTTCTATTATTCCCTGGAAACCCTGACCCCAAGAAAATGCTGTAGACAGTAACGCTTGGTTTACACTTAATTTTGTTCCCCAGAATAAAGATGTCAGTTAGTGTGTAAAAATAAAAAAAAAAAGAACAATCCCCCCTCCATAAACCCCAACCAACGTATTTATGCCAGCAAAAACCCTGGTAAAGACAGTTATGCTGAGAAAAGTTATTTTACAACATAGCTTTGTTTTGGTCAAGGAACTACTTCAAACTATAACAATGATCCTTTTTGCTGTTAAAAACTTCATCCTCTAAGAGGGCTGTTTCTGACACAGCAAACCCTTGTAGGTGTAAACTTGTCAAAGACGCGTTGAATGCATTCTAATATCTGGAAGCCAAGGGAAATTTGCCGCATTAGGTTTTATTATTATTATTATTCTGAGCGGTAGAAAAACCTGGCTTTGCTACGTCTCCAATTCCATCATAACCCGTAATATTGCAGCTTAAAAAATGGACTGTGTTCATTTAAAGCACACATTTTTGGAAGATGATCTCCTGGCCAAAGGGAATTCAAAAGCAAGCAGTGTGCTTTCCGCTGGTGGAAATGCAACAGGTCTCCGTGTGTGGAGGGGCTAGGAAAATCTGATCATCCTCAGAGAAATATTTTCTGGCGGAGGGAAGGAAAAAGAAGCAAAAATGCAAAACTTCCCCCATGGAAACATGCGCTGAAAGAAACGCAGGTGTTAGCCACGCAGGAGTTCATGTCAAGAGAAATATTTCCCCAGGGTCCCAGGAGAGGAAAGGGGAAAGGGGGGGACTCTGGGGTGCCTGACCCAGGGAGTAGGGAAAAAAAAGCAGAGGCTGGTGTCAGAAAGACCTTAATTCATGCACCATGTGCTTGAGTGATGTGTTTACTTTCAACCTTCAAGTCAAATTCAAGCAGCAGCCAGAAACCACAGATCAACACATTCTTAGAACAAAGTGAAAGCAGGGTCATTGGCACCCTTGGTGCTCCACCAATTTCTGAAACAACATATTAATACTCACTTTTAGCTAACCATGTCAAAGGAGATGGTAATTATGGGTAAGTAGGAAGGTTGGGATGAAACCAAATAATTGCTGCTGAAGGAGGTAACATAAGCACAATTAGTTGGAAGGGTTATTTTGAGTCTTGAAAAGAGACTTTAAAGCCAGTTCTGTTATGGTTTAAGTCACCTGTTAGCTCGGAACATGCTGGAAAAATAGGAGTCTGAGAATCTAAGTTCATCTTCGTGCTAATAAGGAAATTTATTTTTTTTTTTAGGCTACTATTATCATAATTATGCCTTCTGGCCGTGTTTCAGGTGGTGTAAAGCAATATGGATCCATTGAAGTTCAGTGGATTTACTCCGATTTACCCTGGCTGAGAGCATGGCTCAGCCAAGGTAGAAAGGGCCCATAGTTTTATAAGGGCAAAGTGAAGGAAATGGTTCTGCTTCAAGAAGGTAATGGTGTATTTAGCAGAATTTGGCCCTCGTTATTAGTCTGGTCCATCAGGGTGAGAGGTTGCCAGATACGGAAATGGTCTCAAAGCCAAAATGTTGGGGTGAAGTTTGAGGAAGTTTCAGAGGAAACTTTGTTTTACCATGGCTGGTGAATCAGCCTAAGTGCTTTCTCCAAGCCCTGCTGCCTTGCGGGATTCAGGGTCCTCAAGGCACCTCACATATTTGCTTTAGAGAGGCGGCAGCAATGCTAACAACATCTCATATAGGAACAGCTTTGGCTCCTCTCAGGGGTTCGGGGCAAGAAGGGGCTTTCAAGTCTGACTTTCTCCATGGACTGGAAAACCCTTCTTAGTGCCCTAAGAAGCCACTAAGCCTGAGAAGTCTGAATGAAACCTCTTCTTCAAGTAGCCAACGTTTGCTACAGAGGAGGGTAACCGGGCTCTTAGTCCATGCTGGGGCATATTGGGGTTTTAGTCAGTCAATAACCACATAGAATTAGAGGGTTATGTTTATGCCACGTCCTGATAACTGACACCTGTCGTAGCAAGTTTTGTTTTCAGGGTTTTTTTTAATTAAAAACCGTAAAGTAATTCTATTACAACAGTGATTTGGCAAATAAATATACTTTCTCAGTAGCTCCAGTGTAGCCAAAACGGACCAATGCTTAAAGAAAACAGCTATGCAAAGGTGGGGTGTTTTTTTGGTCTCACCTTTTCACATCTGTGCGAAGGTCTTATTTTAGTTTTATTTCTGTTGGCTCAGCCATCTGTGCATTTTATTGCCTCTTCTAAGGAATTTTGCAATGTTTTTGTGAAGAGCAGTAGGAAAGCACTGAGGAAAAAATTGAGGAGATATAAAGCCTTAGAGAAGAGAAGTGACACAACAGGCAATTTCTCCGTTTGCTCCTCCAGATATTGAGCTGAGCTGTGGAAATTACTTTAAGTACATAAGGTGACGCAATTACTACAGTTGGGTCTTTGTTTAATTTTCAAATAGACAGTCCAGTACACTGAATCCAAAGGTGATTGGTTATGGGCTCTCCAGCCCTTCACCTCCAGGTCATCGGGTTCAATACTATTCCAGGTTGTAGCTCTGCACTCCATCCTTCGTGAGCAATCCATCTGAGAAATTTATACCTTTATTCTGCTTGTGACTTATCTATTGACAAATTTAGATTTTTACAAATATGGTCACAATTCAAAATCGCTTGGCACGGGGTCTATGTGGTCTGATTTCAGCTTGTGGACTAATCACAGACTATTCACCATGACTGTGGCTTTGAGTATTTCCTATTCACGATGCCTGATTAAGATGCATAGCTACGTTTCTCTGTCTTCATTGGATGACACCCGTATTTCAAAGAACTTTCAACTGACCTTCTAACCCTTTTGGTGAAAATATACGTGCACGAGTGCCCACAAGGCTCTCTTGCAGCTTTTATTGTGGGCAAAATTTCATGCAGACAAGTGTTAGTGAAAAGTGCCTGATAAAGAACAGAAAAAATATCAAAAGGGACGTATGAAATCTATTCACGCTGATGTTGGGACACGCTATTTTTGAACGGTTTCCCAAGATCTTGAAGTGAGCAAAAAACCGTTGTGTGAAAGCTTCCCATGTGGAATAAAACGAATAGTTTCCCTCCATTTCTTAGCGAACATTGCAAATACCGTCACAGCATCCAGCAGTAACTGAATAACTTTGAAGCAGTCTCCACAGCAAAGTCAGAGGATACTTGGCATGCAGTGATGCCCTGGCCGTATTACTCCTGGGTGTAGTACAGGCATAACTAGCTGGTAATATATTAAGGCTCGTGCACTGTCATTTCACGTGGAGTACTTTTACTGAGGACGTCAATCTCTACATCTATTAACCTTTAACCAATTAATTTCACTTTAATTATTTTTTTTAATTAGGAAAAAAAAAAAAAAAAAAGGAGACAAACCCAAAATCAGTACTGCCCAGAGATAAGAAATGACCAAGACTCATCTTGTAGTTCTAATGCCAAAGAGAGAACAGGGATATAGTCCAGGGCGAAAAATTGGCTCATTTAATTACACCTGCACAGTATTTCAATAGTATGCCTCGGCGAGAGGGGCTTTTAAGAGTAAAGTGCTTTGAAATAAAGCTATTAAATGCATACGGAGACATTGATCGATACACTCCAGTTATGGGGGGGGGGGGAGGAGGGAGGGGGAAGAAAAAGAAAAGGACTTTTTTTCTTCTCTGTAAGAGTGGATTTGGAATCTTCAAGGGCATAAGGATGGTAAACGATTGCTAAAAGTCCAAATTAAGAGGTATTAGTCCATTGTGCAGCAGTCAGTCACATCATATTCGCCTTGCTGTTTTCTTGTCAGAGGTTTTGCCTTGATCTACCCCGGACCACATTGACAAGTCACAATTGAAGCATTCTAAATAATCCACAGTGAAATAAGGCATAGGGTGTCACTCTCTAGGCTACAGAAAGCCTGAGCGCAGTGAAGTTAGAAAGGGTAGCAAAGCCCTTTTCAGTCGCGTTTCTCAGCCGATTAAACTCATTCAGGGCCAGGCTGCTGGAACGAAAACAGAAAGATCACCTCCTGTTCTCCAGTGTTTTGTTGGCAACAGCAGACAGATGTAGAAAAGTAGAAACATTTTTACTATAGCAACAAAGGGGAAAGGGGTGGGAGGCAAGTAAAAAAAGAAGTTGGAATTTGCAGCCTTGTTAATGTCTCAGGTACTTTGGGACCATACTCCAGGTTAGGAGGCGCTGCCAGCGCAGGCTGGAATTCAAAAGGTTCACGTGAAATGACTGTGCAGTGCAAACGTGTGTCCTCTTTTCTCCCCAAACTCCTCCACTGGTACAGTAATTAACCATAAGACCAGACTGACACGCGGAGATCCAGATCATTAACGGTTTTTTGTTTGACTGTTTTTTCGGCTTTTCTGAAAAACCCATTTAAGAGCGATGCCTTCTTTAAGAGTATCCCATCCACCCATGCAGCCACGCTGACGTGACATAGTGTGACACAAGATGCCACAGAAAATTAAGCTAAGCCCTCCAACCGAAGACTTGATTTAGCCGTACATTCCCCACAAGCCTCCATTTAAATTAACTGTTGGAGAGGCAAGCTAGGAAAACGGTAATTCATCTCGTGTGAGTAGCTGTGCAGAAACAGTTTGCTGCTACTGGAAAAATAATCTGCAAAATACAGCCCTAAAATATGGTACTTCTCCCTTTCTATGCACAAGGGTAAATGAAGTCAGTTGCAAGAAATGCAGCGCTACAAGGATTTTTTGCCTGCTGCGTGTTGTGCGTTTGTGCATACGCAACGCGCAGTCGCAGCAAACGCAGATTTGCGTGTATAAATGTGCATACATATGTGTGTTCAAATATATATAATTTAAAAGTTCTTGCTAACTTTCAATATAGAAATGCCCATACGTCTAGTTTGGGAATAAGCGAAAAGTATTTTATTTCTGTGCAATGGAAAAAAAAAAATCAACGCAAAACCTCAACTAAAGGAAGTACAGGAATGAGTCTGTAACCCTGCGATTCGGGCAGTAAAATGGGGGACCAGCCTCTCCTCTAATGAAAACATTCTGTATAAAATACTAGTTACAATGGCAATACTGAAAAAGACTTATTTCCTACCAAGACCTGTGGTTAAGGCAGTCATTTCAGATGTGGTTGACACAGATTTTACTTCTGCAAAAAAAAATTGGGACAGAAAGGATTTATACGGAAGTGTTTCTACCTCCTAAATAAATATACTGATGATGAACGTATTCAATCCAAAAGTTAGTTCTCACAAAGCCAAGCATTGCCACCGCCTTGGAGTGTTTAGTTCTGTAGAAAATTTGGCCATTAACCTTGGTATTTACATTAGCGTTGAGCCCTTTAGAAGAACAGATCTTCGGAGGTGATCATATAATTCAATGTTTCTGGAAAAATTGACTTTAAATTCCTAAGTCTCTTAAACACCTCAGATCCACTTATTTTCACTTAGGTGCTTTGGAAAACCAAACCCAAAACCACCCGCCCTCGGTCTTAGGGTGGACAATGAGTGCAAGGCAGGACTCGGTGGTGCCTGTTGGATGGGGGCAGGGGGATGCGTGGGATCCTGTCACTGTTGGGATAGGGAATTCTGACCCCTCAGAAAGCAGAGATGGTTTCCCCGAGGGCACGTAAAGCGATGTCAAGCACTTTAGCAAGTAGCCTAGCCCACATCTGAGGCACTTGAGTGTTTATGGGCAACGACTGGTCCAGAACCTTTTTGTAGGCTCTTGTCTTTATGGGCTTAAATCCGAACTTTGATCTAATGGCTAACAGGTTCTAACGTTATACACCTCCTTTTCCAATCCTCATTTCCCAAAACCTTAGAGACTTGCTGAAGCTCTTGTGCTCTGCAAGAACTGATCTAAAATCCTGTGGTCATTTATCACAGGCTTGTGTTTTTGCCATGCTTTAGAAATTTGTGTAATATATATCAGGTGTCTATGGATTTTGGCATGGTATTGGGTCATCTAAGCGATTTGGCATTGTTTAGACTGCAAAATAACGCTCAGGGTCAAGAGCAGTCAATATTGGTCCTATAAATTACTGTCTAGGCCCTCATAAATTTTCCTCTAATTTGTGGCTTGAAAAAGAAATAAAAAAAAAAGAAAAAAGAAGATCTCAGAAGTCAAATCTCTTTGCTTCTGCAACGGCACCTGTTTTTTTTAGTGAAAAGGACTGTCCTTCCCAGCAGTCCGCCCAGGTGTTTGCTTCTATTGTGCACGCTGGGTCAAAGTATTAGGGACCAGAGTGACTTCTGATGTTGTGCTTCTACAGGGAAACGCAAAACTAAATCCCCGGGTAGAATTTCAGACAAACAGTCATTTTATTTACTTATATTCATCTCTTCTGGAGAAAAAAAAAAGGAGAAAATAGCTTGCTTAATCCCAGTACTAACACAATATTGATTCACATTCATGTTCAGTATTTATTGACGTGCGTTGCATACAATGGAGGCTATCAATTAGGCTACTCTGTTCAAGGGAAGGGGCAATCATATTAGAAAACAGATGAAGCTCATAGTTTATATAGTCCTAATTTTATGTAATGTAAACCTTTCAAACCCTGGGCACATGAGAGTGAAAATGCATGTCCTGATGAAAAAAAGAGCACAAAACAAATGGATTTACTCTCCAGCTAATTACTATGGGTGGCTGTCCACAGAGTCACATCATGATTTCCTGAAGTTCTGTAGTGAAATCAAACTTCTCTTGCTACAAACTGAATTTCTGTGTATTTTACTAACCGACATGAAATACGTTTGTACAATAGCTTCCCACAAGGTTTTGTTTTGCGAGTGGGCCAGATATATGAAATTTTAGAGGTGGTGCATAATCTTACCGTATTCCTTCTGTACACTTAAGCAGGGGTTCAGCATATTGAGTCCCTATTAAAGATCAATGTCAAGGAGAGCATAATGGCATATGGGCAGTATTCAGGAGACCGAGTTGTTGCGTGCAGAAATCAAATATAAAACACACTCCTTTTTTGCCCCTTGGAGGTTTTATTGCATGGTCGCAGCTGGATTTACACTGTATTTAATAAAACATTAGTAGCCACCAGGGATTTAAATATGTAACGTAATTCTTTTTCAGTAAAATAATTCCATAAATCCAAATATGAACCTATTTTTTTCTTGCAAATGCTGTATGCCCATAATTAAATTAAACCCTATATATATGGCTTTTTTTTCACCGTGGAATTTAATGGAAGCAAAATCCATCTGCAAAGTTGATTTTGGATACATATTCACATTTTTTGGAGCTGAAGTAGGTCTGGTGGCTAATAAGTTTTGGGGAGAAACAGGGGTGCTGGCTCTTCGTCCTGGCTGAGCTACTTTTGATACAGACCTGTGGCAAAATGAGGGTCGGTATTACTTTACCAAGGCAGGTGAAGGTGTGCCTCATTCTGCATTGAAAAGAATTGCAGAGTTGGTGTCATTTTCCCCTAACTCTGTGGTCCCTACTGGCATCTGGACTACCAAGAAAATTAAGACAATGCAGCCACACTGCCTTGGCCAGATAGTCTTTACCTTGTGCGGTGACCAAGGTGACCTAGCCACATTGTCCGCATATTCTTGTGTATCACATTTTTTCGGCCCTCAGAGGTTTTTGGTAAGATGGTAACTGGAAAAAGAGAGACGCGTCTATAATTTATTTAGCAAATTTCATATTTTGGAGGCATCTTCAGCGTTTCTGGTGAAAGGCATGGTTGGTCTTACCTTCAGTGGGACGAAACATGCGCGTTGAGGTTTGCACCAGCTACAGAAGATTTCCTTGTAGGCGTAGTGCTAATCATCATGAAGAAAGAGGCAAAGGGAAAAGAAATGGACAGGCTGCGCAGGGAAATAAAATAGAGGTATCATAAAATGAAGCTTGATGAGATAACTTGAGAGCTCTCGCTGCAGTTTGCAGAAACAAAAAGTTTGAGTAGTGACAAACAGCTATTTTGTGACTTTTTAGTGAAAATAAACGTAAAGAAACAAGAGTGAAAGTTCCCAAAGACACATATTCTTGGCTATTACGGCAGGGAGCCATTTTCCAAGTAGAATGAAGTTTCTGTTTTGTAACAGTAACTGTGGCTAACTGCGTCAGGAAGGGAAGATGACTCCAACTGGAATCTGACTAGATCCATCAGGTTGCCATTTTTATACTTCTAGGTGAACCATGATCTTTAAAATTACAAGTCAACCGTCTCTGATGTCACAACTTTTCCATAAACAACAATTTTGGCAGCAAAGTACCCACGCTGGAGGGTACAGATTCAATGTCTTAGAGGAGCCCTGCGTCATTTTGTGGAATGCCGGAGATTTTCTCAAATGCTTTTCTTAGAGATCCAGTCGAACTAAATCAGTGATCCAGCCTAGCACACATGACTGAGTTTGCATGGACTAATGATGCTACAACATGAAGCAGAATGGATGAAGGCAGCTGGAGCGTTAAAGCTCTGTGAGTAGTATGGGTAGGGAAGCAAGAACATCTGAAGTTGTATTTGAACATCTGCGTTTGAATACAAATTCTTTAGCTTTCCTATACACACTAACAGCTACGGTAAAAAGGACCATCCTCTCCCATCCTAACTAAGCTGTCTCCGACTAAGGCAACTTTTTTCCCCTTGTACTTCAGATCAGATGCCTCGTACATTGAATAACTGCACCTCACTGAACTTGGACATTGCAAAAGATCAGTAATATTCCAGGAAAACCCCCCGCTCAGGTTTTTGCTTTCTTGAAAAATTGTAGATGAAAGTTTTAGATGTATTTTAAATTGTAAAAAAACCCAGCCCTTAAAATATGCAGCTTTCTGCTTTTAAAACAGAACTAATATTTACACTTATTTGAGCTTTTGCTCCACTGCCTTCTGTTCACCCCCTTAATTCTTTCAGTTGCTCATTTTTGCAGTCTCAAAAAAAAAAAAAAAGGGGGCAAAAGAAAGTATTAAAGGTGTTACAAGTGTTACAAAGGTACAGTTTTAAATTGTTCCGTTTTTCACTTTTAACATTTTTCATTAGGCAAGAGTGGAACTTCTGGAAAATAAAAAAAAAAAAATTGAGAAATTTGTGAGTTGGGGATAAATACTCTTTTCACTGACCAGATTTCCTTTTTTTGGTCTTGAATGGATGTAATACCTTACGTTGCATCAGGTGGGAGACCTACTTGTATTTATTTTTCTGTTTCTATCAGTCATAGCTGAAGCTTGAAAACCATCACTTGAGATGTTCAGGACACCAATCCAGATGAACTTTTAAACACTGGGATGTGAACCAAGCTGCATTCAGACAGCGGATTCGCGTTGCCATCCAAGTGGGCTGAAAGGCATTTGCCACAAATGTCTTCAAACATGGGTCAGAAACAGAATTCTCTGTTGCTGCGCTTTGATTTATTATTTTGTTTTCTTTTGTCCTAGCAACTCCAAAATAAGAGAAGCGTTGCTAAAAAAGTCAGTATTTTCTTCTAGCTGCTGGTAAACACTTATCAAATCTTTCTTTGGGGTCAGTGATTTTTCATATGTCTTAGTACACAATGGAATTATTTAATTACTTTTGCTAGCAAGTTTACAGACAAGTATATCCCTATCTTACTGCATATCCTCAAATAAGATTATTTACAATCCAATCTAAGGAGTGCTGACTGGTGTCATTGGAAGCTGAAGCTGCATCAGCATTTAAATTTCTACTTTTCTGGGCAAAAACCCAACTGGCTGATTCAATTAAACTCTTTATGTTATATATTATCCAGAAGTTCACAATCTGAAGTGATTCGCGGAGTCTGAAGCCATGCCTTTATGATTGCAATTTGGTAGCAAGACAATTTCCGAGGACTATTTTACTTGAACTGCAATGAAAATGTCAGGACATAACACACTTTCTGATGTGGGTTTTATGAAAGGCACTCCAAAATCAACCATTATTTCAAGCACAAGCAATAAATAACCTTCATTATTCATTAGAGTGTATATATGCATTTGTGTTTGTAAATATGGTGGTTTCCTGAGCAAAGAAGCCTGTAATCAAAAGACCCTTCACTCATTTAAGGAGGTAACAAATGGGTCGGCAGGAGGCACAGCAAAAAGACAGTCTCTTTAATCGGTAATGGAGATAATCTATAGAGTTCCTGCAATACAAGTAGTCCATCTTACAGGCATAAACCTTAGATAAGATATAGGATGTGGAAAGATTCATGCAATATTGTGAAGCTACTTTTCATAATAGTCATTTGGAGGAATTTTGTTTATGGCTTATATTGAACAAAGAGAATAGACCTTTCCCATATCACGTAAATCACAGCCCTCCTGAAGGCTGTCTGGAGTGGCGCTCTGCTATTACTATTCACAAGAACATTAACACCGGTGAAATGGGCTCTGTGAATTTACTGCTATTTACCTGTTCAGATTAGGAGCTAACGCACCTCGGCAAACAGCCGACATGATATGCCAGACCCGCAGCCGTCCCTGCCTCCTCCAACACCACGTGAGAAAGCAGCCTCTCCACACTGATGTCATTTGTGTAAGGGTTGGTTTGTTTGTTTGTTTGGTTGTTTTTTTTCTTTTCAATGACACTTTGAAGAAAGAGCATATTTATTCTCAGGTACCCCCGCTGATGCGTTTCGAATAGGTCAAAACCAGAGCTCTACCAAAATACACTGATTTATTGGAGCTGTTTTTGTTTTCAAATTGCAAAGAAATTTGTTCGGAAAGAAAATGAAAAATTTGAATACTTTTCTGGCAATTCGAAAGCATAAATTATGGTTTCTAGAGTGGCGCTGTTTTGACAAATTCAAAACAATTTTCGATTTCAAGTGTTTTTATTTGGGGGGGTTAAAAATTAAATCCGAGGAGATTTTGAAAGAAAACAAGCCAAGCGTTCACTGTAAAAGAGGCTGAGATGCTGTTTCTTATTGTTTCTTGTGCTTTTATACAGAAGAGCGTTTGTATCATGAAATCTGTGTATTTTTGGCGAGAGAAGTGAAATTAGGAGAAAAACCGCACCCAGTAGCGTTTCTGTAGTTATTTAAGAAAATGGAAAAAAGAGGCACCAAACCACAATGACCAACAGTTTCAGACGAAGGCTTTGGGACAGTGCTGGAGGATCAGATCAAACCAATTAAAGCACTGGGGAAGGACACTGGCTCCCCAGCCCCCAGATAACAGCTCAAAAAGGAGAGGAGGAGGAGGAGGAGGAGAAGGAGGAGGAGGAAGAGGAGAAGGAGGAGGAGGAGGAGGAGGAGAAGGGCTCTCCCTTTCTCTCTCCTGCCTCTTTCTTTTTCCCGCTCCTGTTTTTCATGGTGGGGGCACTAATGAACTTTTCAAGTCCCATGAAGCCAACCCTTGTGTTCTGATTAGTTGCCTTACTTTTAATGAATTGTTTTAATCAAGTTTCAAAGCAGGCACTCCATGCTTCATTGCAGCAGCCCAATGACAATGAGCCGAATGTTACCAAGACAGTGCATCTGATGGACTTTAATGGATTTTATGTGACAGTGTCTAGTGGCCTCATATTAGACATAGCTTTACAACAGAGAACCCATGGGGTTGCGCTATGCATTTAATCTATACAAACTGTAAGGATAAGGGAGAGGGAAGCTGGGGAGGGGGAGAGACTCTGAACCCTGAAGACCTCCAAAAGACATGCATTTCATACTAATAAGAAACAGTCTTCGGTCATTTGATTTTTTTGCAATAGCAGAGTCCGGTTGTGTTTTCTTAGGGAACGTCATGAGTATAATATCTCCAGGGCTTTTTTTTTTTTTTGCAATAACATTCTCAAAACACAAAGTTATCTGGAAAAATTAAGCTCTCAAGGAAATCTTGGCAGCGCTGTAACATTTCCTGGATTTCAGGTAGCGATTCTGAGTTGTGATCTCTTAAGTCCGTAACAATTTGCTATTTCTAATTTATTGCTTCATTTGTGACTGCTGCTACAGCAAGGTAAATTTATTCTGATTTGCACAACCTAAGTCTTAGCTCTGACAGTGACTAATTATTACCTGAGTTAAAATAATGAAAGTGTCGGAAAGTGTCCGAATGCAATTTGTTAGGAAAACATGTGGCATGCTGTGTTACCCAAGCCCAGAAAAGCCTAAGTGATCAGAAACCATGGAGAATTAAGAATTTTTCCCCCAAAGGTTACAAATCAATGTGGAAAATTTTCAGGGAATTGGAGTGCTGAGGGGCTCCATTCACTAGAATAGAAAATGCACACCGTACCTGTCTGATTTTTTTTGCTTAAGGAGGAAAAGTCACTTTTTTAGAAAGAATCTAAAAGGGTATTGTGATGGTAACCGTGCCCAGAGAGCTTGCATCAGTTATAGATTATTACTGGGTATTACTTAAAGTATACATTGGATGAGGATTATTTTGCAGATGTTCTTTTTCAGAAAAAAAAAAGCACAAAACCCAAACCCAACACACAGAAAACAAAATCTGTTGCAAGAAACGCCAAAAGCGTAAGCACCTTTCGCTGATGTAACTAACACGTTATTTTTCTTTTTTTTGCTGGCTCAGGGTCAGTCCTGTGTTTTGTCAATTATAGGCACGTCTCATTCGCAGCACAACTCCGCTCCAGCTGTGTAAAATGAATCCTGAAATGAAATGGTCAAATGATGTTAATGACTCTGTCTGCTTGCGAAAGTTTCTGAGGAATGTTAGCAGCTCTGGGCTGGAATTCGAAAGCATCTGACAGCTCGGTAGTTCTGCTTGTTCAAATAGCTCTATGCAAGCAGACGGGACATGAAAATGAAAATAATAATACAAAAATAATAAACAGCTATCTGGCTGAAATAATAAAGCGGTACAAACGATTTGGGACTGCTTCGTTCAGGGCATTTGTCACTCTCATGAGCCATTTAAGCCACACTTCAAATTAAATTTATCTGAAACGGGATTTAATTTAGATTTAATAAGGCAATTGTTTTATTGTTAAGTACCGATTGGACGTCAACACATAATGTTTTCTAGAGTGATAATTCTACTGTACTCTGAAAAGGTGCTGGGGCTACATAAAGGCAAACAATTTCATGGTCCATAACGATCTACCTATGTTTAATATTACTTAATATCCACCTGTATTTTATTTTCTATCTGTATTTCGGGTCCTCCCACCACACGAATGTCCTGTTGTATTAAGAAACTACGCAATCTGCATCTCTGTCTCCATCTAACACACCTGCTAGACCCCTAGAGAGATATGATTATATTAATTACAATCTATTGATTGATTTCTACTTTACATGGACCGCCTGTATTTAATTTAAATATACAATTAAGCATATTGAGGACTCAATTTGGATTGTTACCGTGATAAATAATTGCTAATTGTGTCATGATACGTCACGTCTTTTAAGGCAGTGTTTCTCATATGCTAGTAGGAACTGCATATATAAAATATGCTGCGAATCTGTTTTAATTATGCATATTTTCTCATGGCCAGCACTTTTCTGTTTCTCAGGTCTGGAAGGGAAAACACATACCTTGGCACTTCAAAGCAATTGTCGGCATAATTTTCAGGAGAACACATATACCTTTTCACATAGAGTCCATGCATGCTTTTATGATGATTATACGGAAAATACAGATGTCAGTACACAATTCTGCTCTCTGTTTTGCTAATTTCTAGTGTGTGCACAATATATCTACAGATCAGGCAATTATATCACTAATAATATTTGTACTAATTTTCGCTATTAACATCTATCAGTAGTATGTGTTGCTATTGCCCAAATATATTAGATTTAATTTGCCATTTTATATGACAACAATAAAATTATGTTTTGCGTCTTCTCTACACCTGTAACAGGATTAACAACTAATTTCCCAAGAATTTTTGAGGGAAAAAAACCTCAACAGCATTTTCCTGCCTTCATTCCCATTTTGCGTCTGCTCTCTACAAATAAACCCAAACTTGTACGAGTCAGTCTGCCAAGAGAAGTCTCCATGAAAACAGCCATTTAAAAGAAGCCTGAAGAGTATTTGCAAATTATGAATTTGTAAATACAACATTTATTATTAAAAACTTGGTTCTAAGAGCCGCACTCATTTAATCAAGGAACGGAAACAGCTCTGTGTGATTCACACACCCAATAAAAAATAGTCATAAGGGACCCCAGACATATAATTTCTAATCTACGACTACACTGAAAAAAACTAGCAGCTGTTCAAAGGAAAACTCATGTACTGAGAAAGAGGATGCAGTCCCGAGTTTGAAAAGCATCTCAGAAAGACAGATCCGTTTGTCATTGAGGTCACTTGGAAATTTCTGCCTGGGCTGGGGCGCAGGGGTTGTGCACTGACCCCCTCCTCGTGGCTGTTTCAATGCTATTTGGTACCTTTTAGGAGGAGCGGTGGTTGAGGTGTCGTCACATGGCCATTTCCAGTGGCACCAAACCCAGCTGAAGAAGTTCCTGCTCTTTTCCCCCCTGTGTATCATTCCCATCCCTGCAGCGCCTCCCAGCCCCACAGCCGGATACCCCTTTGGTCAGGCAATTCTTTGCGTGGCATCTCTGCACACTACACCATGACGACAGGGTGAGTCAAGAACACAGAGTTTTCCTTCCTTTTCTGCTTGGAAACAATCACCGGGATGAGACTTTTATGTTCTTAAGTCCATGACACGAACCTGATGTGATGCCTGAGGCCAAGGCTGCTCCAAAAGGTGGGGAGACAAGGAGAGCCTGAAGCGTTGCACATCCCATTCCACCTGCCCCGATGTCTTGAGTAAAAATTAAGCACTCAGGCCTCCCGAGGTTTCTACCCAGCCCTGCTGTGAGGTGGTTTCCAGCACCTAAAGCAGCAGGCAGTGGCCTGGCATCCTCTGGACCGATGGCCCCAGCGCGCGGGACGGGACGCTCCGCGCAGTCCAACACCCAGGGCAGACAAGGACCGCAGCCTGAAAGGCTGCAAGCAATCTGTGCCAGTAATGAGCAGCCAATTAATTGATTACTGAAAGTATAACTGAATCCTATGCCTCGGAGAAATCTAAAATATAGTAACTGCTTACTTTATTGACAGCGTTCATGCCATATTTAGTAGCTGGTATGTAAGAAGTAGCTGGACAATTTTGTTACATTTAATATGTTTCAGAACACAGCATAAAACATGTTTTAACACTATAACATCTATTGAGCAGTACCTCTGGGAACAGGCTTTATTATTAGATTACATTATACAAGATTAGACTAGTCAATAAGGGATTTCTTTCACACAGCATGCCATCTGAAATACCTGTTTTCTTTCCGGTTTCTTTTGGTTTTTTTTTCTTTTTTTATTTTAAATTACTTCAAGACCTTCTTTGTAGGATCTTAGGTACAATATACCCATGAATCATAAAACTGACAAGCCCCAGGGCTGAATGGTCTCTGTACGGGAGATACGAGGCCTAGAGATAAAGGTGCACTACAGGTATACAGTGACAGGGGTGGATTATAGATAAACAAAAGGCGCAGTTATTAGATGGGAAGTGCCAGGCAGGATTGTGCACTGAGAATGCAAATGGTAAGGACCGACTCTCAGGGACCCGACTTTGCCTTTGTTTTCCCGCTGTTTTCCCAAGCAACGTATCCGTTTGGGTGCGATTCTGGGGTTTTTTTAGATCTGTTTTAGCTGCTGGCTGCAGAGGGGAGAGGGGAAGCGGGCAGGGTTTCAGCCAGGTTTTGGCACCCGGGTAAAGCTCTGGGGAAATTCAGACTCCTCATAACATTAATTCGAACCTCTCTCTATTCTGATCAAATAATTTTCTGATCAGCGAAATAAGAATTAGGAAGGCAAAGAACGGGTGTATCGTGAGATGGCCTGAGTTGGGGCAGCAAACTGATCCTCGTGAGTCCCACCGGCTTGGGCTGGGGCTGGAAGAGCTCCCGGGGGATTTTCAGGGCAACTCCATCCCTGCTCCGGCAGGAGTTCCCAGCGTGTGAGTTTGGGTTTCAGGCATTGGTGCCTGCAGGGGGCTGAGGAACTATTTTGGTGCCTGAACCCTTTTTGAACACATGCCTGCTCAATTACATTGCTGAAATAGAGTGAGAACCAAACACACTGTTTGCTTTTTTCAAATGATAGCCGGTGCGATTCACGGGTTTTTTCCCCGCTTTAAATTCCGCCTTGCACGCTGCATCGCGTCTGTTGCTGGCGATCTCTCTCTCTTAGTCCTAAATCATGAATTTCCACTGAACTACGCACTTGCCGACTATGTCCGTAAGAGCAACTTCCATTCAGATTTCCTAGACGGAGAAGACTCGTGGCCTGCTAACTGTGGCCGTGCTAACTGAAACTGAATATGAATTGAAAGGACTATGTTTAAGAGCAGTTTCCTTTCTTTTTTTTTGCCTACGAGGATTTTTCTTCTCTTATATAACCAAATCTCCCCACAAGATTGACATTTCAGGAAAGGGGCAGAGGCAGACAGGTGACTACAGATCAAATTGGATTTCTGCAACCTTCCGTCGTAAAGGTCAACCCTCCGCAGTGGGTTTTTAGCCGGCGGCTCCTCTCTTGGATTCAAACACAGATGAAATACTTCAAATGCCCAGGTAGCCTTTACACTCTTCTTTTAATTCTTTTTTTTTTTAAATTATTATTAATTTGGTCTTTTCTCTCTTGGAATGTTTCATAGAGAAAAAAAGTTAATGGTGCTGTTGGCTTTGCTGGAGGCCCGCGGTTGGCAGAGCCGGTGTGGTGGGAGAAGGGATTGGAGAACGGTCTCTTGCTTCCCTCAGCATCCTGAATCCGCTGAGATCTGAGCTATAGCGACCGAGAAAAATTCCTGGAAGTAACGACCTGTTGCAACATTTGAGGGAAACGGAGGATCTTTAAGTCGGACACACAATCAGGCGAGAAGCTCCCCAACTAGAGGGCAACATTGCTTACTTTGAAGAGGATTTGGCAGCCACTTTGATGAAGAAACTAGAGAAATAACTCCAGTAATTACCTTTTCCCCATGTTGGCCAGTGGGTTGCCATGGACACTCTGTTCTGACCAAAATACGGGCTCTGCTGCAGTGTTAGCAAGCTGTCGAATAACCAATTGGGTGTCAGAAATTTATAGCCAGTAATTAACTGATAGGTTTATAATTAAGCAGAGATGCCCCTGAACAGCAACGCTTGGATCTGAATTCAAATTCTGACTTTTTCCAAAATTCAGGGGCAAAAGAGAGTGACAATTTGGGTTCAGTCCCATCTTTGTAATTAAACAATGATTTTTGACAGGAGGGGAATCTCCAGCAGTTAATGACTGACTGCAGGAGTTGAGGGCCTGAGGCAAAGCTGAGGGCTTTTAATCCAGGTGGTCATTAGCTGCCTGGGAATGCCTGACCCTGAGGTTAATTGTTTCTATTTTAAATCATGAAAATAATATACACATACACAGACACCTCCCCCCCCTCCCCGTTCCTTCTTTTCTGCTGTACACGTGTGTTACAAATATCAACACGCTGCCATTTTATGCATCAAAAAAGATCAAAGCTGAGCTGTTGGGATGCTCTCGATGCGCTACAGAGTGCGGGTACCTAAAATATTCTCATGGCAATCTGCCTTCGCCATCCAGAAAGTATGACCCACAGCCCGGCCAGGAGAGACCAGCTGGGAAAGGCTCCAGGCTGGGCTGTGCAGGGAACAGCAGAGCTCGGTGGCGTTTTTAAAAGTATTTGGGCTGCCTCTGACTCACAAATCCCCAAATCTGGGGAGCTGGTTTAGTTTTGATTAAAAATCAGCTGATTTAATAAAACATCTCTCTGCAGTTGTGCACGTCCTGGGAGTAAGGCACAAAGCCACTTTCAAAAACTCTTTGCGCACCATTAAAGACGGATCCTTCCTTGGCTTTTCACGCTGGCTGCCCAGCACAGGGCAGGATCAGGCCCTTAGAAACCAGCAACACTTTATTTTCAGCACGAACTATGGTTTTTGCAAAAGAAACCATCAGGAATTAAGTACAGTTCATAAACCCCCGGAAAACCAGAAACTCTGAGTAGGTGACATGGAACACCACGGAGCGGGCAAACCCAACCGCCAGCGGATACCTCCTCTGAACCAGAAAGAATTATGCTGTGGTTCACTTGGATGTATTTTCTTCCTCAAATCCCACTCTTTCTCCCCCCCCACCTCCGCTTTCCTTGTTTTTAAAGAGACATATGTCATCATTGCCAGCTCAGTTTCCTGTGTTTAACCCTTGCTATATCTAGCCTGATTACTCCTAATAAAGCTTGACAGTTGGAGGGTTAATCCAACCCTTGGTCTCATGGTTTCTTCTCAGGAAACAATCTGTCCCTGAGAGCTTTCTGGCCTGTTGCAAGGTTATATCCCCCTGGGGTGCCATCAGCGCCAGCCAGGGCTCCTTTCCCATTGTCTGCCAAATGGCCACCAATTAAGTCAACTGTTCCCCAATTAGAATTTTGAGGAATTTATCTTGTTCCTCCTGTGTCCAAACTCCCAAGCAGGGGCAGCTCTTGGAGTCGGTTACAAGGGCTTTTTTTTTTTTTTTTTCCTTCCCCCTTCCAAAGTGAGAAGGAGGGGGGGGAATTAAATAAATAAATAGTAGCTCTTTCCTGTAATCGGAGACTCCTGGGTTTTTCCTCTTGCCCATTCACACAGCTTAATCCCGGGGTAGGTGATGAGAGCCCGGTAATGTTTGAGGGAGGATATTTTATTATTCCGTTCACCTGAACTAGTGTGGCGGATCTTTTTTTTTTTTAATCGATGTTGCTCTCAGTAAAAGTTTTGTCTGTGACATCAGCTATAAATATAATAGGATTTCCTGAATTAAAGGGAGAAACCAATAATTTTAATTCCAATTGCTCTAATAGCCAAATATGCAGGGTTGTGGTTGCTTTTCTTGTTTGTTTGTTTGTTTGTTATTTTCTCCCCCCGAAATTGCTTAACTGATTGTTTACATCTTTTTATGGGTGAATTAAATCCTGGGCGCTGGGTCACTTTTAATATGGGAAATGCAAAGTCTGGCAAAGTTATGAGGATAATATCCTTTAAACTAGATATACAAAGATCTGATCGATCCACTCTAGGCAAATAGGACCTTTGGCTTTCTTCCTGAGAGAGCGTGTGAAGGTCTTCTTTAGCAAACCCTTTATGTGACACCTCAACTGCCCTTACCACGAAGGAGCACAACATTTCAGCTCTAGTGCCATGGGCAGACTGGGCTAAACCAGGCAGGCTGTGACTGTCAATCCAGACATCTGAATTTATCTTTCAACAGAAAGAAGGAAGTTATGTTTTTCTGCAAGTCAAAGTCCATTTTTCTAAAACGGCTAAGAAAAAGGAAAGAATTACAACACGTGAACATCTCCTGCCTTTCATTTGTACTTTCCGGAAGCTGGTGGACAATACAACTTTTTTCCTTTTTGGCTTTGTTAGCTGTGGACCTCCACTTCTGGAGGTTGACTTTAGAGTTGGGGTTTGAACAAATCCAACGTTTCAGAGCAAACTTTGGGATTAATAACGAAAACTTACTTTTTCACAAGGTATTCACTCTGATGGTAAGCAAGTTCAACGAAATATGGTCCTGGGTCTTCAAACTTTTCTGCTGATCCTTTGCTGTGCCTGGCTCCATACTTTCTGACTTCCTCCTGGCGCTGCAGTAAGCGATGTGACTAAAACTGTAACCAGCATCTGTCATGTGTATGTTGTCTTCTCTTTTTTTCCAGAGAGAGTCAAATGTTTTGTTTGGGAATACTTAGGGAAGATTTTTAGCTCTTGTTTTCACACATTTACTTCTTATTACTGCAAATAAGGCCAATTCACTCAACCCACATCAGCTTCTAAGTGTCACCAATTTCCTACAAGTTCAAAAACACGAGGCAAGATGGAGATAAAGACCATATCTAAAATTTAGCTGCCAATCCAATTTTCTCTAGGGTTTACGTATGATTTTATCTGAAGTTGTGTTTTTAGCCATCCAGATTTGCTTTCAATCATTACAAAAAATGACAGGTCTGATCCTACATGGGAGAAATAGCAGAAGTTACTCCCAATTTACATGAATGAAACCGAGACCTTTAACATCCTTCTTAAGTCCTGTAGTCCTCTCCTCTTGGAACGAAGGAAAATTGCACTGATGTGTATGGAAAACTGAGACCATAAAGCTTTGCAAAATGTTAGGCATATATTATAATTTTTTTAAATATATTTTTTTTTTGTCCAAGACAGCACAGCTGTTCCAGGAAGAAGGGGTGAGCACATGTCCCAAACATGGTGTAACTTAGAAAACAGAAATATATAGACATGCTACCCTCAAGGGTGGAAGGTGGAGGAAGTTAGTGAAAAAATATAGCACAGTAATAATATCAAAAGGAAGAGGACAGCAAATTATAGCTGTCCCTGGTCAGATTTAATTGGGTTTTCCTCAATATACTGAAGAGTGGTTAAGGAATTTCTTTGCTTGCCATAAAGCTCCCAGCAGTCCCCCCAGACTGCACTCAGCTCCAGTCCCATGGAAGCGAGTACATAATCTTTACCCACACATCAATACCCAGCTCCCACATCAACCAGAAGGAAGCATGCACCATTAAAGAGGTTAATTCCCATGCGTTAAAATAGACGGTGTTTATTGAGGAAATGCAAGTAAGCATTTTAATAGAAAATTTAAAACCCATTGGGCCTGATTCTCCTCACATTGGTTTTAAATATGTGCCGCCCAGTTTAGATAAACCTATGTTTTTTCCAGAGTTAGCAAAAGGGTGATGCAAGTCATTCTCCCCTTGGTCCTAAGTAAATTAATGATTTTGCTAAAACTGTTCGTGTCAACCTGGGCTACTTAAACTCAGTGAAACTCCCCCATGTTGGTGAAACTCAAGCACCCAAGCACATCTTCCCCGTTTGTCTCGCACCTCTTGCGCGTCCTCGCTCTGTGCACGACTTCCGAATGTGCAAACCACGCGTGGTTGTTTTGCCCGTCCATGCAAACCTCAGGTGAAAAAGCAGTACTCGTTTTCACAGACACCGGTTTTATTTTCCCGTAGCCATGCTCCAGGCAAACTCTTTGGCATTTTCCACCTCTCCCCTAAGGAAAAAAAGAGCGTGGAGGGAGGCAGGGGACTCGGTGCACAGGCACGGTGAACATGCGGTACTGCAAATGCATCCCAATTCGCTTGCTGCTATATGTATGTGAAGGATCAACTGTTGCGAAATTCTGTCAATATTCTGGCTATGTCAGGAAGATCAAAGGCCCTGATTTTATTTCCTTTCTTAGCTTGAGTGTTTCATTTTATATTTTCTCTCTCTCTTTTTTTTTTTTTTTCTTTTTTCCCTTTGCAAAATTCAATTTGATGGTTGGACTCAGTGATCTGAAAGGTCCCTTCCAACCTAGAGAATTCTACGATTCCATGATTCTATGCTTACCTACCATGCTTCATTTCAAATAAAGACAAGAATCTCCTCAGGTTAAGCCGTGCAGGATGCCCTTGTGCTAAATAACCAATGCCTATGACCTCCTTTATCTGTTGGTGATTAACTGTTCCACCAAACCTTGTCCCTTAGAGGAGGGGTTCCCAAAATCCTGTTCATGAGGCAGCATGAAGAGGTGTTCAAGGCCAGGTTGGACGGGGCTTTGAGCAATCTGGTCTAGCGGAAGGTGTCCTCACCCAGGGCAGGAGGATCGGAACTAGATAATCTTTAACGTCCCTTCCAACTCTAACCATTCTATGATTCTGTGACGGGACCTCCATATGGGAGCTAGCCTAGGGGTGTCCTGGGGCATTGAGACTCCTTCTCTTGTCTTCTCTTTCCAGCCTATTGGGTACATGCCACCCTTAGAAGAGGGTCCCAGCAAGGCGTCCCCCTTGATGCAGCCCCTGGAGGAGCTTTTGCTGGGGCAAGGGGATACAGGGCCTGGCAGCTCCGGGGCTCTGGAACCCAGCGGGGCAATGCTCAGCCCCGTGCCCCCACGCCTGGAGGAAAGGCTGCAATTGCTGCAGCGTCAGCAATGAGCTGGTCGTGTTGAGAAGGGCTACAGATAGAAAGAGCCTTTGTGGCCCCCATACAAAGGCCTCCTGGTTGCTCTTTAAGAGCTCTGCTTGAGCGTGCATTGGCCCATCTGGCTGCATCGCTGCCTCCTTGGCACAGTGTTAACGCGTGCGAGGGCAGCAGAGATGCTCTCAGCAGCAGGAAGAGCAACTGAAACACAGATGTTTGCGGGCAAAAATGGCACGGTGTACCAGTGGTGACACAGCTCTGCTGCGACAGATAATTTAGCAGGCCCAAAGAGGGCTTTCTCAGGCCCGCGAACATCATTAATGGTGACAAACAGAAAATTGTTCCCTAGCCAACAGCTTAAGTAGATTTACAAAAAGTGATTTATTTCTGTGCAGTTAGTAACATCCCCAAAGCATTATATTTTTTTATATATATATATATAAAAATTTAAACCCCAGAATTTGGCTCAATTGCTGTGAGAAGCAAAAAGCCTTCCCAAACACTTTGGCAAAAAAGTAGGTCTGGCTTTTAAGAGACTTGCTGTGGTCAAGAGCTGTGCTTCTCCCACACGTCAAAAGTGACGTGGAGTCCTCCGGGGAAGAGGCTGAAGCTCCTCTTGGGTGGGTTCAGGACACCTTGCTGTGACTGGCGTGGGGTGATGCTGATCTCAGCACACCTCCACCTGGTCGTGCGAAGAAGTGGTGTGAGTGACATCCTCTCAGGGAGTCAGATGTTGCTGCCAATCTGCTAAGGCAAGAGGTGCCTGATGCATGCCTGGGGTTTGATAATTCCTGTAAACAAAAGGAAACGGGGAGCCTGAAATGATGGAATGAAGAACAGAAAGCTCAAAACCATGGCTCCACCTCCCACTTGCCACTAGAACTTCGACACCCTCAAGGCCAAATTTGCTTTTTCCCTCATTTCCGTATTCTGCTTTTCTATTTACTTGCTATGAGGCTACAAAGTGGGGTTTGTTTGTTTTATTGTGGGTTGTTTTTTTTTCAATCCCCTGGGGAGGCTAGGTAATCTTTCTCGCAAGACATTATTTAACTTGAAAAAAAGCCAAACAACTCCCCCTTAACCCAGAAGGATGTTAATAATAATAACAACAACAACAACAACAACAACAACAACAACAATAATAATAATAATAAAAGGTAAAGCAACCCCACAAAACAGAAGGACCTGAATGGACAGTTATTTAGTTGGAGTCATATACCCCTTTCTGTTAGATTCTGAGCTTATTATGATACATAGTCCAATTCTCTGTAGAGCTCCTAATACAATATGGCCCATTTTCACTTGCCCCTTCGCCACTGTAATAGTAAGCATGAAAAAATAAACAAATGTCAATTTGAGACTAATTTTAGACTAATTTTCTTTTCTGTTCTCCCTCTTAAAACGTATTGAAAGACCCTAGATTTCCTCTGGTGCTTGGTAACCTGAAAAGAAACTTGATATAATGCAATTGCTACCAAAGCACTCTCACTTTGTGACATTCGGTTTCTAAGGAAATGTGGGAATGTGCAATCCATTCACGGTAATTTAAATGGAAGTTTTGATTGGATTATGTAAGTATATTTGTGTTTGCATGTGCGCGTGTGTGTGTGTACATACATGCCACAATTTGTCAAAAGAGGTCACTCCATAAAAGTGAATTTAAACTTAATTTTACATTCTTCGTAAAAGTTCAAAGGCTAAGTTCAGTTTAACCTTGGCTCAGCGGAGCTTTTTCTTCTGATTTTTGAGGCTGATATGAAAATTGCTTGTGAAATAAAGACAAACATAGGTTCGCCTGAGAAGGCATTAATAATCCGATCCTTACATGTTTGGACAGAAGACAGGTACAATCCAGTGTTGATTGCTTCTTAGCTTCTCTTTGCTTTCACAGAAAATCCTGGGAGATAATACCAAGTAATCATAACCATGCACTGGAGCATTGGGCACCCACAAACAAACACTGGCAACTCTGAAAGGTGTAGCTAGCCATGCTTCATGTGTGTGGGACTGCTGTATCCGGGTGTACAAGAGGAATCAGCGTTGCAATAAATCACTTTTGGCATTTTACGATCCCCATTTGACCATTTTCCCGAACAAATTATTTAAAGTGTGTATTACATTACATTTTTAAAATTTTGTTTTAAATAGAAGACCTCTTACAGGATGCCTAAAAATTTATTTTATGAGATAAACTTAGCGGTGAGTTTTCCACTCGAAGTAAATAAGAATCCCACGGGAACTAAGGATTTGGGATACATTCAAACAAACACTGTAAAATTTTGAGAAATGCCAAGTTGTGTGGAGATCGGGGGGTGTGTGTGTGTGTGTACTATGTGTTTGTATAGTCAACAATCTCAGAGCAATATGGTACGCCAGTTATTAATTCTGCTCATTGCAGATGGCTTCATTATGTGTATTTAATTTCAGTACTTAAGCAAACATACAAAAGTAGGGCTTACAAACCGCTTTAGGATACGATGGTTATGTACAGTCAAATGAAACAGAAACGAAACGGAAACAACTGATACTGCTTGGGCTGGAGGTAAATCTATATTGATGGGATTAAGCCATTCAGAAGCATCCCTCGGCTTGAATAGCCCTAAAACCACCAATTGCTTTGTTTGTGGTGTCGAGAAGGTACTGATCACTAGAGCCTTAATTTGCCGCAGCAGTTAAGTGCTCCAATTCCTCAGCGCAATAATTGCCACATGTTGAGTGTGCAGATGTCTAAACACGTGGGAGCACTTCCCTTTCCTAAAGACAAATGAAGATTTTCATTTTGTTTTGTAAACGTGTCAGGATTTATCACTTAGTCATGTGTCATGCATTAGGGTGTTTATACAATACGGCTTTCCACACCCTGGTTCTGGACTTCTATGATTTCAACAACAAGGCCGTGGAGTAAAGGGGGTTTGCCAAACCTTCCCCTTTTAACCCAAACCTTTGGCTGGACTGAAGAGAAGCGTGAGCTGAGAGCACCTGGTAAACGGTAAACAGGGTTATTCCCAAGAGCGAGACAAGTGGGATTTACCTATATCCTCAAAGACTGCTTGATAAAAGAGACATCATCAGCAAGACAGGCAGACATTAAAAAAAAAAAAAGAAGATAAAAGTAAAATTGGAATAATGATGGCCACCAGCAATAATTACGTGCATCTGTCCGTACTACCATGGCACTGTATTGAATTGCGTCTGTAGCCTCTCCTCAGCCTCCACGTCCCACCCAAACACCGAATATCTGACTTTCCAAACTTTCCTTTCCGTATAAATAGCTACATTTTAAAGCAATTTGTTTTGAAGTTTGAATGTGCGACGTCTTATCAGGTACATGCTGACTGACTGTAACAATATTTCTGAAATAGCTGTTCCATAGTGGAAACAGGAATGGGCAGAAGCTGGGAAGCTCGGAGGCGGCTTGGGCACCAAGCCCGAAGTTTGCTTCATTTCAGTTTGGAGTTTCAGGCCGTGTCGGTGCGGCAGGTGTGCAGCTGCTCTCACGGGGACTGAGGTCCAGAGATGAACATTCGTATCTGGTGACGAACGTGTGGTTTGGCGTCTCGGTATATGGTCTGTGTCTCAGAACGACTTTACAAACAAAGTCAGGATTAGATGATGATGATGATGATGACGACGATGATGATGATAATAATAATAATAATAGCAGCTAAAGTCTAATGAACTTTTGTCTTTTTTGATCTGAAAATAAAGATGATAAAAAGTGTCCACGAAGGAAAGTGTCTCCCTCTCTACTCCGTTACCCTTTCGGGGGGCGTATACTCCCTTTTTGTTGGCAGAAGGGGGGGAAAACCCCCCCAAACCAGCAGTTATTTATCTGTTACCAGACAAAGACTGTAAAGAAATCCAAGAAGAGCATCCCAGCACAAAAGCCTGAACTCTTTGACCTCTCAGGCCTCAGGCCTGGACAATTGGCCAAGCTGGGCTTTTTCCTGAGAACTGCCCGAGGGCAAAGGCTGGGAAAAGATGCGCATTGTTTCCCCCCGAACCATCCATTAAACACGAGGGCTGAAAGGCAAAAGGGTCTTCCCAGGTTATAGCAGTGCTGAGAATGCAGCTTGACACTCGTTTTCAAGGTAATGTAATAAAGGGAAAAAGTGCGTTGTAGAGATCTTAATTCTTTAAAATTTAAAAGCTAATTTTGTGTCTTTTAGTCAATTTCCTATGCAGGAAGGAAGAATTTATTAACTGACTTCTGATGTTAAATGGAGTGCTAATGGGCAAGTACAACAATTCAACAGGTGCCAAGTAGAAATATAGAGACATTATATCAATATTAATCTTAGAGCCTTACAAAAGCCCTGGTAGGGGGTTCTATCAGGCAGGTTGCGAAGGGAACACCCCTGCCATCTGCAAAACCAAAAGGGGGTCTGGGCCTCTTGCTTAAGGCGTTCGAGTGCTCACGTTGCAAGGTGTTTTAATGGAAGATTATGAATTTCGTGCCATTGGAAATTGCACTTTGTTGAGAGAGGATGTCCTGAGCTGGCAACTCCTCCTGGAAGAGGTGCCTTGGAGCGGCTGTGCTCTGCGTGCCTCGGCCAGGACGGGCAAGGCAGCGATGCTGGAGGGCAAAAGTGTTTCCAGCCCTGAACACTCAGCTGGAAACCTGAACATCCATTGTTCGTCTGGAGAGAAGTCAAAAGAATAGTTGAACCTGCTAGAAATCTACACAACCGCTATTCTACAGACTAATCTTCTGCCAGTAAACAGATGCTGACTCTAATGTACTTCTGATTTTGACCCCTGGGTTGAAAATCTTCTGTATAAACACCAGCTGATGAACAGGTCACTTTGTTTTCAAGACAAGACTCTCAGAGTCACACCCCACACAGCAGGTCCCTGGTCCAGATAAAAGACTTCAAAATGTCCAGCAATAATTTCCACTGAACAATTTTTTCATGGTTCCAAGCTGTCAGATTATTAGTGGGAAAGGATTAGTGGGAAAGGGAAAGTGTTTTTGTCTAAACATTTTATTCATGTGAATAAAAAAAAAAAAATCCATTTTGATGTTCTCAGGTAGAAAAGTCCCACATTTTACAGACAAGAGGGTTTGAACATTTCAAAACGTAAGCTACGTGTAATTTAAAAAATGACAAAGCAAAATCAAAAGAAAATATTTTGATGTTCTGCAGTACAACTTTTTTTTTTTTTCATCCAGCTGCACATATTTTCTGGTTGAAAGTGTGTTTTTTTGCAGACTAACCACTTTTTCATTTCCTACCAAAACCAAACGAAAAGGAAGACACAGAAATTCCCTGGAATTGGAGAACTCTCTCTGTGGCTCTGCTCCTTTTCACCAGTGCATTAAAAAAACCAAATGATAGAGATATCTGGCAGCACTGAAATAATAATAATAATAATAATAAACATTTCAATGGAAAAAGGGGCACTCAGTTAACTGGAAACCTGCTTCTCAGGGTTTGGACTCCTGTGAGATTTATCACCAACCATCTTATCTGCCTGGCTCTGGTTTTTCACATTGGTTTTTAAGCAGCAGAAACAACCTTTGGTAAAATTGCCCTACAAATTGCATCACAAATTATGCCGTCCCCGATATAGCATAAATAGGCAAGGTGATACCACAGCTTCAACAGCCCCTTTTCTAAGGAAGCTTTCGCTGTGTGACAGCCACTGGCATCTTCCGAGCCCGCGGCTGTGTGGAGTCGGAGAATAAACTTCCCCGCTGCCAACCTAGACTTAGTTGAAGCAGCTGCGGAGATTTCACCTTCCTCCGAAAGCTCAGAGCCCCCCCCGGCCCTGCCTCAGCGCTGCGCCGAGCTTCGGGCAGGAGGATGCTCTGAGCGCCGGCAGGAATCGGTTTCCGGGGTGTCCATCCCTCTCTGGAGCAGCCGTGGCGATCCCAGCCCTCGGCTCAGCCCCTTTGGAGAGGACGTTGCGCAACGCGGCTGCATCGTGCGTTCTTGCTCGCTCGTGTCCCTTTGGGAGCCGTGTCGTAAACAGCATCTTATTCATTTCAGTGGCATGCTGCAGAGGAGAAACCTCACACGGTAATCCTGCGTCGCCGGGGCCAGAAAAGGAAATAAAAACTGCGCAATGCGAATTGCACAGGCTCTGGGGCTGCTTGACACCAGCCTTTTTTTTTTTTCTTTCTTTTTTTTTTTCTTTTTTTTTTTTTTTTTCCCCTGTGTGTGTGAAAATGGTAACAGGCTTTATCTCACATGGAGAATTAGTTTCCTGTTCTAATAATAGTAATATCAATCATAATAATCACCATAACAAAAATCCCCCAAAATCAAACAAATACTTTTTGGTTTCCAGCATCGCCTAAGCATTTCCCCCACCCTCTTAACTCTATAAATAAAAAGTGGCCCCGAAGAATTCGGCTCAGTGTTATACATGTGAAAATATGCTGAGTGGGACTGGCAGCATCTCCCATCGCGAGCCCGAAATGTGGTTTGAAATAAACCAAGACAATTAAACCCCCCAAACGAGGGCATACCAGTGCTGGGGTGTGAGGGAGTGAGGGGGGGGGGATTTGACCACGCAGTGCTATTGTTTAGCAAAACTTTATGTAAGAAAAATGATGATGTCAAGCTCTGTAGCTGTTAGATGTATTCAATAATTTTGTATTCAAATATAAATATTTAAGGTACCGAAAAGCTGCTTTCTCTACTCCCTTAAAAATTCCAAACTGTACAACCAGTTCCCATAAATGACTAATCTTATTTTAAACGAAGCTAATTTTTGGCTGGGTCTTGAGCAGAAAAAAAATATTGGATCCGCAACAAAATCCATATTTTTTTTTTTCCCCCCACACTGTATCTTAAAAATGCATCCAGACTAACAGCTTGTTTCCAGATGATACTGGATGCTCCTTTTAGTTTCCAAAATAGGGGCTCTGAATCTACTTGTGTGACACGGAGATCGGAGACGGGTGCTAGGTTTTTGCCCCCTCCACTTGGCGAGGTTCAGGCTGGGGTACCTGCACAAGCTGCTGGGGAGGGGCGGGTGGTGGCGGGGGGGGGGTAAAGAGGAAAAAAAAGGGTTTGCGAGATCTGGACCTGCAATTTTAAGTGGAAGAGCACGGTCCTTCCCCCCTATGGCGGGTGGATTTATTGGGTGTCACGATGACACAATGTGTCTATTGGAAGCCGAAGAAAGCCCCCTACTTAACCTTCATCTTTTTGTGTGTGCACGTACCAGAAGGCACCACACTGTTGCTGGAGAGCAAATAATTAGTGACATGTTCTGTAACACCATTGCTATTTAAAGCCAAATCAGTGGGTTAATGCTTCTCGAAATGTGACATCCGTGAGGGATTCTCGCTCCGGTACCGTTAGCCACTTGGTGGTCTCCGGAGTCACAGGATCGATGCCCTGAGTTTTAAAAGTCTTGGTTGCGATAGGAAACAAGTGATTCTTGGAGAATTTTTGCTTTTTTTTTGGGGGGGGTGGGGGTCGTGCAGGGGCTGACTCTTTGTCCCCAGAGAGCCCCACGGGGGATGCCGGTCCTCAGCCCTTTCGCGAACCTTCACCCCGGTGCAGGGCATGCTGCGGCCCCTCTCCTTGCAGGCTGGCGGGGCGAGGAAAAGCACGTGAGATCGACTTCGGAACTGTAAAATCCCTGAAGGCAGAGCCCAGGGCTCCCCGGGCATCCGCAGAGCACTAAACACTCCGACGGGCTCGAAAGAATGAATCCCGAGAGTTTCTAATTACACGCCAATGATGGAGAGAGGGACTCTGGAGCTGATGTTGCTCAAAGAGCTGAAGCAAAGCCATTCTTCATTAGGGCAAATGGCCTGAACAAAATTCTTTGCCCGGGTGAGAATAAAATCCAAAAGCATTGAGGAAAGGGGAAAAAAAAAAAAAAAAAAAAAAAAGAAAAAGAAAAAAGAAGAAATAAACCAGTCAAATCACATTTTACTTCTTCTTACCCAGGAGATTGACACAGTAGCTTTTTTTTTTTCTCCTTCCCATTTTCCATTAAGCTGGTTCTTTAAAACACATCTGAACTTTTCCCATCCTGACGATTCCCACGGACAATTGGCAGAGAATCTAGGACAACTTGCAATACTGGGATTTTTTCCAGGCATGAGTAACTTGTTAAAAAGCCACTATTTCCCTAATACTAACAGTAAACAGAGTTCACATCCACATGAAATCCTCTGTGACCCATCGGGGAAAGTTTTTTGTATATTTATATAGAGAGATATATGAAATCATTTAATTCCTTTATCCATCAAGCACTTGGAACTCAGCATGTCCGTTTATATTTCACTTATAAAAATAAATATACACATGCATGCCAGGCTGGATTTAAAGGTATCCTTTTCCCCCAGTTGACAGCTCCATGCCTGTAGTTTTATAAGGGAAAGCTTTAGAAAGAACAGTATTTAAAATAAAGTCACTGAGCCATGTTTTATGTCATGCTGATGAAATACAACTCCATCACACCTGTGGTCCTACTACTTTGGGTGGCGGACAACTCTGTTGAGTAGCTACTTCCCGCATTTCTGAGCATTTAGGAACTCGTGCTCTTGTGCGAGCAGAAATTTCAGGCAGATGTCTGTTGTGTAGATGCATTAAATGTACAACGATCTCAAAACACCCCCCGGTGATGGCTGCCTTTTGGGGCCTGTTGATGTTAGCAGGTATCTATCTAAACTAAATCTGTTTTGGAGTACGAAGGCCAAATCGTGGTAACATTTAAAGTCTTGCCCTCACCGCGTCCCACCATAGAAATGGGTTCTGCCTAGGTAGCTAAAAAAGTTGAAAACGTCTAAAAATAGATATGGGCTATTTCAGACTATTTAATAGTCTAAAAATATCAGGCAGCCCTTTTAAAGGGCAGCGACAATGGCGTGTGAGAGGGCCGCCAGACTCAGGTTTGCCTGTGGCTGAAGAGTGGATGCTGTATGGGGTGGACCAAATAGATGCTATCAATCAGCTGGAGTGCAAATGCCTGGTGGACCTCATTCCCTTTTCAAGCACGGCTATCAAAGGCAGTGTAGATATTTCCAGTAGGACCATGCTCACTGTAGTAACCAGGCCTGTATTTTGAGAGCTGGACAGAAATCAGGAGCTCTGCACTCTGTTCACAGCTCTGCAACTCTGCTGCTCAAATCTGTTCTCCTGCCTATGCCTCAGTTTCCCTACAGGAAAAAAAAAACAAACCAAAACAAAACCAAAAACCCAACCAGAATGAGCAAAATATTTTGTAAAACACTTTGCATTTTGTTTTATCCTAACTATGATCACGTAATCCTAAATCATATGGCTGGAGTTGGATGGTGTGCAGATTTTTCCATGTTTCTGACTTTTTCCCATCCAAAAAGAGTGTGAAAAGACAAAGCTGTGATTTCTTTCCAGAAGGAATTTCCAGAAAACATTGGTTTTTGAAAGAGTCAAAAGAAATCACACTAGCTTGGGACTGCTTTCCTCTTGGAAGGCTTTGTGAAACTCACACTCTCTGCAAGTGAAATTAGGCATGTTTGCCCAATATTTTATGTGTAGACCTGATTTCAGCTCTTGGGTCTGTCCACAAAACACCATTCTCATTAACAAGAGCCATTAACGAGCCTCTTCCATGAGGCTAGATTTACTCAGTGGGTTGTGGTTTCTTTTTTTGTTGGCAAAGTGGTCACTTTCCTTAGGAAAATACCTCTTAAAAAAAGGGAATTATCTGGTCAGAAGAGCATTTTGACTTAAACGTTCCCTATCGTGCTTTCTGTTTAGTGCTGATTTAGGTAGGGAGGGTGGGCAAGGTTGAACATTGATGTTGCCACAGACCAGAATGATTCCCAAACAGCCCAAATCCTCCACCTTTCCTGGCCACGTCTGAAACCACGTGCCACAGCACAGGGTGAAAGTGGAGCATCCACAGCAACCGGAGAAAAGACGACATATCCAGAACCATCCAGGGCCTGAAGATTTCTGGCTCCACCTCCTGCAGAGGGAAGAGAAACCAGGGTTTGTGTGCTTATTCCACATGTTCTGTCTTTGCGTCTCTAGGCATCAAAGTAATTTCCTTTGTTTTGCACAAGAGAAACTCTTTTGGATTTGTTTTTTCTTTAATGGAGCCCTTCATTTAGACTCGCGGGATTTTCAGGAAAGCTTTGAGGGTCACGTTTCAGCCAAGTGCTTTTGTGTTTTCCTTCAGAGTTTACATGGCAAAATGAATATATGATAGTTCAGTCTTCACTTCTCTATTTCAGGACACCTTTTGGAACTGATTCCAGAAGCACATCAGCAAAAGCACACAAGGGAACATGCCTGTTTAAAAGCAGCAAATTGACCACCACTTCTGCATCTGAAAAGTACTGTTAAATTCCTAGCCAGGCTTCTATATAGGAGCACTCATAGGGCTCCTTTTGGCATTGTGCCCCTACCTACTGTCTGGTGAGAAACCCTGAAAAATAAGCCAGATCCTTCTTTGGAACTATGGTATATGACATCTCCCATTACAACAGTGATCCGGCAATAAAACAAACCAAAACCAAACAGAATTGGTTCCATCTCTGAAGGCTTAGTATGATACGTTTGCTGGAGTTTTATGAGTTCTGGCATAATGAAAAGTATTCTGCATTTTTAAAAACATAAAAAGTATGGTAGTTCCAGCAACAGGCTGTATTTTTGCTGTTTGGATGAAATGTTTCAGTCTTGCTGGGAATAAGCAGATCACTTTTCCCAGCTCCTCAAGAAGTCAGTGCCAATCTTGTAAACTCTTTCAGATCTCCTCAAAGTACAGCTGAGGCCAGGATCAGGTTTTTTTCTATGCAGTTACATTGCTAGCTTTCCCCGTCTGACGGGTATTCCTTTGACTCAGGAGTTCAGGAGCAGGCCCAGAGAGCAAAAAACATTTTACCTAAAAAACCCCACCCCTTGTGACTAAATCTGGAGAGTAGATTTGAACTCCTCCTTTCAGCATTAACGATGTTCTCAACTCTCCATGAGGTCACGTTCAAGGACTTCTATGAGAAGGAACAAGGAGCTTTTCTGTGGGAGCTCCTTGTATTTCATTCTCATGGAGCTCAAGTCGTTTTAAAGGATGAGAAAGTTAGTGTAATGTTTTTCTCTTTATTTGTGGTATCTCAAATTATTTTTTATGAAGTTATTTGTACACATTTCAGCACTTCCTGTTTGGGAGCAGACGTGGAGGCTGAAATACCATGAGAAAAACCTCTTATCCTGATGGCAATTTAGATCTGGCTAAAAGGAGGATGCACTTAAAATCCTCACAGAACGCTTGTTTTTTATCCAAGTTCTCCCCCGATTTACAGACAAAAGATATATTCTGACTGGTGGACCATATATTTTCTGATTTTTAGACCACACAAATATTAAAAGTTTGGCTCCAAACTGGACTTTGAGGTTTGGAGTTTCACGAGATAATATCTAACAACCAGAATGTCAGGGTGAGATTTAAGCGACTTTTCTACCAGGCGGATTTTAGGCTAGTCTAATCTGAAAGTAAATCTTGCTTTAATTTGTAAAAATGGTATATTGACTTCTACGTCCCACCAAGCTATTTACAACTTGTGTTCTGTGTGCTGCAGATGTTGTAAAAAAATGCTATTTTTTTAAACGCTTTCTTATGTCACAGGTATTTTTATTTTGTTGGCTCAGGGCAAATGAAAGAATGCAGCATTGCCATCAACAGATGCACCACCAAACAACCCAGTTCTGTCTGACTTGGTTCTTGGCATCTGTGTGCTATTTCTGTCAAACTCAATCAAACTGAGTGTTAATTTTTGAAGCGAAACCCCTATGATCATTTCACTGGTGATGGAAGCCAGATCTAACCTCAAGACTGTCAAAGGCCAGAAGTCAATGGCCCAGTTTTGCATGCCATGCAGCCCCCTATCAGTAGCCAAAGCTTTTCCCGTTCCTCATTCCTCCTGATGTAGATTTTTCACCCTTTGTGAAATTTGTTATAGATGCCAAATACAGCATTTATATACAACGAGGCCGGGTCACAACTTTAAGAAGCTTTGTGTACAGCACGGTGTGGCAAATGGATCCCAGAGTGTCTGTCAGGTAAGTAGAAAACCTCATCCAGACAGGAATCCAGCTTTGCAAAGGGAAATACCTCCACTAAACCTTAGTGTGACTGCAACTGAACGCTGAGAGTCCCCAGTGAAAAGCTGTAGTGAGAACTTTGTGCTTGGTTAATGCAATTAAGGCGCTTTCTCTAATTGCTCACTCACTTGGAATATAAAATGGAGTAATCTGAGTATTTTAGGACCTTTCTACTCTGATTATACTGTAAAGCCTAGTGGGACAAGATTTTGACCTAGATTTCTGCATTCACCTGAGCTGAACTTGGGTTACGATGGTTCGTCAGTGTTGGTCTTCTTGGATTTCTTTTCTTTTTTTCTTTTTTTTTTTTTGCTCCTGAGGCAAGGAATGCAAAATGCTACCAGTCCAAATTTAGCTTGTGCTTTGCAAAACCAGCAAGTAGTAACCCAGGTCAATTAGAGAATTTTGACAAACTGGAAAAGAGCCATTCTAAATAAAAAGAGGGGAGGGGAAAGGGCAGCGTGGCTTCATACATTGATAATATCTTCCTACCTTTCTTTTGATCAGCAGGAGCACTGTGTAATGAGGCAGGGGAACGTCTTCTCTCTGGGAATGCATTTATTCAGAGTTGGTGACAGCATGAAACCTCTGCATATTTGGTCTCCCGATCCCACAATCTCTTCTGCTTTTGCAGACTTCATCTTCCCCCACGCGTAGACTGACTTTGGGGAAACCTTCCTTTCTAGGACAGCACGAGGTTCACAGGCATCTGTGAACCCTGTCTTGAGCAGAAAAAATGTAGAGAAGATGCAGTGAGACAGAAAAAAAAAAATCATAGACTTAGTTGTGTACAGAATTATAGTAGACAAAGACAAGAGAGATAAAGAGGTATCACCTGAACTGTGAAACAGTTGTTGGCTGAGTTCAATTCAAGTAGGTTGAAGAATGGCAAGTTAATGCTTTTTTCATTGTTTCATGCTGAAATTCCCTCTAAGGTACAGGTCTCATTGAAAGCACTGAAAGAACTCAAGTACCATATTAATGCATAAACTATTTAGTAGAGCTGGATGGAAAAGTAAGAATAGGAAATAACTAATTTGTCCATGTTTTGGTTCCTTGCCCCGTCCCATTTTCTGACAAAACGTATTTAAGCAACATATTTTTGACAGATTTAACTGCAGTAATGATCCAGACGTTGTCAGTCCCCTGCATATTTTCCTTTTGGTTTTACTGTGTACCCCAAATCCATATAAATAGAGGATATTTGCTTCAGCTGGCTTGCACACAGAGCCTACAGCACGTGAAAAGTTAAAAGCAGGCAGGCTGTGACGGTATCGGTGGTTGCTGGTCTCTGAACGCAATTCCAAATGCACGAACCTATTTTTAGAGCACTACATTCCTTTTCTTTTTTTCTTTTTTTTTTTTTTTTTTCTTTTTAAACCATAACCTTCACGAAAAGCCTGTGATGTACATTACAGCCACACAGGGCCGGAAAAAAAAAAAAATAATAAAAATATCGCATTAGCAGTGAAACAATAATCCTGCTGCCAAATGTACAAATATTCGCTAATAACTGCCGCGGTCCTGCAGGCCCGGAGGAGTGCTTCATCTTATTCTTCTGGCCTGGTTTTTGACAGAGGGCTTCCCTTAAATCCGTCCGCCACTCAGCTGTTCGCAGCTCTCTGATTCATACCCGCCCGCTCGGCCGGCGAGAGCGGCTCGTGCCGGGGCAGCGTTGCGTGGGGTCCCACGGCCGAGGTGATGCCACACCACGGGGTGCTCTGGGCTTGGTGCTGCCGCTGGTCTTCATGGGAGGAGGCCAAGTGGGGCACCAGGAAAGAAAGCGAAAGACAGACAGGCTCCCGTGTTCGCTTTTCCTGGGGTCTTGCCGGCTATATTTGCTTATTATAGTCGAAAAAATGCGATGGATGCTCAGGTATAAACGCAAACGGCCGGCGTTCCCCGGGTGAACCCGGCAGCGGCAGGAGACCACCATAAACAGTGCTGCCTAGACCTAAAGGGAACATCTATGAAATTAATTGGCGCTTTCAAATAAAAGGCATTTAATGTAAAACTGATAAATCCATTAAAGGCGTATTACGACTGCCGTTGCTTTATTCAGGCGAAAGATTTATTCGTGGAACAGTTTGCTATTGCCTGTGCAGTTATCAGTGAGTAATGATCTGGTAGTTTCATGCCTGAATTCCAGGTAGATAATAAAAACAAAACAAAAGGATTAATGAATTTTATCTATTTCTCTTCCATTTCTACGTGTGCGACCCCCTGCAGAGCTGCAGGCATGCAAATAAGAGCAGAGGAATTGCTCTGATACCGTAACTCCTGTGTAGCTGTGTATGCAGTGTGCTGCTGTTTGTGAAGCTGTGGTTGTTGTGGCGCCGCGAAGTGCAGAGAAATTGTGCCAACATGCAAAGTCCACCAGTACGAGCCCAAAGCACGCGTTTGCCAAGGTGCAGTCTTCCCGAAAAGAGCCCAGGAGGTCTAAAATCCAGCCTCCAGTTGAAACTCCACCATGTGTCCCCTGGCTCCCCGCAATGTTTTCCTTTGCCTTTTGAGTCCCTAGTGTTCATCCCCACACAAAAGCACGTACTACCCGTCTGGGTAAACCTTCAAAACACGCTCTTATTTTATCCGCAAGTCAAGGGAGCAGCTGGGAGACATTGTAGTTTTCTTTCTTTTTTTTTTTTTTTCCTTTCCATCCCATTTTTTTCTTTGTTTGCTACTCCATTTCTGACTTGGAGGGTCAAATCCATGGCAAGTTCATTTCTGGGCCAACTCTGCCAAATTATATGATGTGAATTAATGTCTACTAGAGCTTAGAACAGCAAACTCTGATTTAAGCTCTTAGGTTGAACTTGTCTACAATTGTTGAGGTGAAAGGCCAGTTCATACCCATTAATTAACCTAATCCATCTCAATCTACTTTATTTTATACCTTTTAGGGTTTGTGACTCTAAGAAATATATTTAGATAAAGCAATGCTGTTAAAATCCAGGAACATTGCTAAAGACACTCACCACCCACCACTGGTTTATACTAGAGATCACTTCAAGCATTTTTTAAATGCTGGGAACTACTTTAATCATATATTTGTTAGTTAGTCCCACCACACTGAGCAGTTTTCTACCCAATTGATTCAAATAAGCATTCCATTAACGTCAGGGTTATTTTTGATTCTGACTTTTAGTCTGTTTGCAGTAATTTCATTAATAGGCAAGCATTGTTCGACTCCCCCTGCTTTCTCCTTCCGCCTCCTCTTATTGTGGCTCTAGTGCGAAAACACATGAAAATGAGGGAGTGCAATTACCTTGTGAAATCTGAACCTAAACACGACCCCTAAGTACCGCTTTTAGGGGCCGTGTCGTACGTAGCAGCCGGCACAGAATATTCAGAAAGATTAGCAAGGTTCAAGCTTTATCTAAAAGCATATGGGAATTTCTTAAGAGGATCTAATCTAAAAATAGGATTAAGACATATTACCAGATGTCTATCCCCTAAATATTCATTTTTAAACTGAAGATATTTAATGACTGAGTAATATTTAATAAGTTATTAGTTGACCGTAGAGGCTTCTGAAATTGAAATTCCTTGGAAATGTCTATCACGATAATAATTAATAAAGATTTTAAAACAGCATCTTCATTGGAATGGTTTTCTGCCGTATTATAGTAGCCCATTTTTTAAAAGTATGGTCTGTTTTAGATTTTTTTGGGTTTTTTAATAATATACAGAGAACAGAGTATCATGCATGCCGTAACACTGAAATACCTAAAGCTAGGTGGAAATTAGCAGAAAGCAGTCATGAACGGTTTGAGATTTTATTTGTAAGAATGAGATAACCGTCTACATATATATCCATTTTTATCTGAATGGATAATTCTTTTTTATCTGACGGTTTTTATCCTGGAAAACAGTCCAGAAATACAGAGCAGCAAGGGATATTTAGGCAAGATGCACTCAGTGTGCTTTGTGTGGCTGCGCCTTGCGCGGCCTCTGCGTTATGGGATATCAGACAGCTCATTTAGGGTACAGCAGGTCTAACTGATCTCAGCATCTATGAAAACCTGGAGCACATCTGAAAGAAAGCATTTCTCAAAGACTGAAGTTTTCTACAGTCAGATAACCGAAGAGAAGCTGCAAGAATGCTATACGGGGTTTCCGGTACAGTCAGGAATGTGGGAGCATGCAGATAAGACCCGATCCATTTTCACATTTGGATTTCCATCTCAAATTTTCCAATACTCATCCACACTTGAATCTTGGGTTGTGGGTTTTTTTCCGCTAAACGTTGTGGTGAATCTGAAGGCTGGGCCCAGAGGGAGGTTACCTGCTCAAAGTCACGAGGTGAGACAAAGTCAGAGTTCTGAGATATTTCATCTTTAACTCTCCTGTGGGCACGGTGTCTTAAGCTAAGTCAAGAATATCATCCAGGTATGTTTCTTGTGATATTTGGACACATGTTTCACAGAGGAGAGGAATATCTGAAGGATATAATAACAGAGGGTTTTTTATTGGATTTCCTCCCCTCTTCCCTGTTGAAGTTTTTTGAAAGTCCCGGCTAGCTATAATGAAAAAATAAATATTTTAACCACTTTTGTAATTCTTAGACTGTCTCCTGAAACTGAAGGCTACAGGTGCCTTCAATAAATTCTAGTTGCACCTGCCCCTCACCTGGAGAAATTTGGTGTCCTTCAACAGAAAAAGAAACCTGCTGTCAGACGGAGAGCGCAGAGCTTCCTGCCAGCGGGACAGAGGCGAAAACGTTGGATTTGCGGAAAACCAGGAAACTCCTAATAATTTCCAGGGTTTCACTCATTGCTGTAGCTAAGGAGAAGCTCTGGAAGATGAGAGGGAGGGCCGTCGATGGGAAGCTGGAGGAGCTGTAGTAGCCTTGTAATAACACTTGGAAACAGCGCTCCCTTCTTCCTCCCCTTCAGACCTGCGGGAGGCTGGCGCATAAAACCTGAGCCACGGCGATGCCTAGGGGGGAAATTCAGCTGACGTGTTTTACGGTTGTTGTTTTGAGTCCCTGATAAAGCCAAGCACCAGGGAATAGTTTGTTTGAAGTGTGTGCGTGCTCCGTTCTGAGCAGGATGGGAATTATCGGTTTATACGCCAATCAGATAATCACGGTGGAGACTAACTGGCAAGTGTGATGTTGATATCTTGGCTGAGGGATGAAGAGGACCGTTTCTTCTTCCCCTTCACGCACCTAAAATTTTGGCTTCTAGCAAACTTGGGAATCCAGTACACATCCAGGTTTTTATTGTGCTTTATTGTGTTTTATTTTATTTTTTGTCCAGCCAGAATAATTAGTTATAGGAAAGAAAATATAGTGGAAGCAAACATTCCTGGAGAGATCTTTCCATTCTTTTTTTTTTTTTTTTTTTTCCCTTCATCACTTGCCAACCACAGGCTCTGCACTTGGCTTCTCAAGCAGGAAGAGAAAAGAAAAGATAAAGGGACAAAAAAACTTTCTGCACCTCATGCTTGAAATGTTTTTGCTTTCATTGGTGAGAGGTAGAAGCCATCAACCTAGGGCTGACTGGATACAAACACCACGTGTGCTTTGTGAGTCCCAGTGCCCTAATATTCAGCAATGTTATCCCTCAAACAGGTTAACTAAAAACAAAAATTAAGGCTAGTCCAGCAAGTAACGTGCTAGTCTGAACTTGATAAATGTGAATTCAAACCCTTGGTTCTTGTTGTTTGAGCCCAGACGCACAAAGATCCTTATGAGCACAGATTTACAGTGAAATTACAAATAGGATGGTGTATTTAGGGATGGAACATGCATGCCTGGTTTTCAGTGTGGACCTGGCCTCTAGTCTCGTGTTACTTGTCTGAGCGCAAATAGCCCTTTTTCATACCAATGCAATGCTTTAAAGAAAAATAAGTAAAAAATTACGAAGTATTACAGTAAAAGAGATGGAAGTTCAGCATTTTTGAGTGCTAGGTCACATGTTAGAAAGACTTATTCTCCCAAGACCCAAAACCTCCTATCTATGTATATTTATGAAATATGTAGCAGATTATTTTTCTATGTTACCCTAGTCCACAGTCAAGGAGCTGAAATGTGGCCGCTTTTATGGTATTTCAACTTTTATAGTCACCTGGAGAGGCAGGGAAGTTTTGCAAAGCGTGTGATGCACACTACCTGATGGAATGGCAGCGGCAATGACTATAGCGATACCACGCGCACTCTGCAAAAGTTTGGGAAGGAAGAAACGTAACAAAATTCTCCCATTCGTTGGAAACGTAGAATAATTGAGTTTTCTGTGGGGGATCTTTCTGAGATAGGAAACAGAGCTCACAGCAAACCTCCAAACGTAGATCCTTGAGTATATGCAGACTTCAAGTGGAGCATGAGGGGACTGTCTACGTATCAGCCAAATCCTTTCTACCTCTTGAAAAGTTGCCTTCACTGATCTTCATGAAGCCACCCTACCCGCCATTGACCACCTGTGACAGACGGCTTCACTTGCAGCCCTTGATTTCTAACGAATTAGACTCTTTGCTAGACATGAGACTCGGATGGCACAAACCGGGAAGGAGCGGTGAATTCTCGCTAGGTTATTATTTTATAAAACAATCCCCTGCTCCAAAGCTAGCATGTCTGGGTGTGTACGGATGTCTGCCTGCGTGTACGCTCAGAGGGTGATTCTGATCAAAGCTACCACTTCTTGGCCTGTATCTTCACGCTGACGCAATTTTGTCATGGTCAAGATGATGTTCTGGTACGGGAAAAAAAAGCATAGCATAAAAAGGCTTTATTTGCTCTCCAGATTCCATACAATTTTGCCTTACACGTTCTTTACTCTGGCCCTCTTCTTTCCATCAGTTGCCAAACTAAAGTTTTGTACCAGGCCATTAAAGAAAAAGTGAAAACAAAACTTTTATTGACATGAACACTTTTTTTTTTCTCTCTCTCTCTCTTCGCCATTGGGGCCTCAGCTAAAGTGACCTGAGGCTAAATAGGCTCTCAAAGAAAGCTTTCTTGCCAAAGAAATGTCATTGCTGTTAAACAGTACTAATGAATGCATAGATTTAGAACCTTATTTACATTGAAATTTGTTTAGTAAGCCAAGTTAGGTCTGAAAATTGGGACAAACTGTTTCCTCAATAATTTAATAACTCCAAAGACCTCGTCCATTTGGAAAAGGCAGAGCCTCACCATCCACTTACAAATGCAAAGTCACGTTTCCCAAAATTGAATAAAATGCTAATAATACAGCAGATCCACAGATCAGCAAGTAAAGTGGCTTTTAGCTCTGAGTTCAGCTGGAGACAGAGTGAATAACAACAGTCAGCTTACTCTGTCCTAAGCAAAATGGTTTTATTCCATCAATTGCCTGTGTTTCAAGTGTTTTGAAGGGTTCACATTTATTTTCGTAACCTCACTGAATTTGGCACCCTTGCCAGTAGTGCTGGAACTTTCAAATTGGGAGCTTTTCATTGAAACAGGCCAATTAACTCACTGGGGTCACATTCCCTATACGAACTGCTTTTAATGGTGAGCCGTACCACCCATTTTGTGGCAAACAAAAATCCATAAAGAAAAACAAATTAATTCCTTTCAGTGAGTGCTTTCCAGGGGAAAGCACATATCAGCTGGTTAACCAAATATGGGACACTTGGGCAAATAAATAAAATGTCCCTCCATCACACACCTCCCCGAAAATTATTGTCTCTGCTATGTGGAAATCATAACACTTATTCCTACATCTTATGGATCAGGATTTCTGCAAAATCTGGTTTTGGTCTTCTAAGTCAGGTGGTCTTGGTGCAGAGGCTTGAATTTTATCCAGAGAGAAACTCCCCTTCAGCATGGGAAACGTGGAAACTAATTTATAGCCTGGGTGTGGGATGAACTACGGAGTCGTTTTCTCCTCTTCTTTAGAGACAGAACTGAGTTTTCTAGAATAAAGGCAACAGTTGCCATCAAAGGCATGAGTTGGAGGTAGCATCGATTTAGGGATTTATCCTCAGATGAAAGCTGAATGCTCAATATGTGATGAGGCATGCAGGGCCCCGTGAAACGTGAAGGTATGCATGCACCCCTACGTTCCACTGTCATAGAGCAGGCATAGGACACCCTACCCCAGAGGTCAGACTTTGATGTCAAAGCTTGGACAGTCACCCATCGTTTTGGGGTTTGTGCTTTTTCCACTGGACTACACTTATTATGCTGAATTCCAGTCCCAAAATACATTCATAGGCTGCCGCTACTATCTTTTAAAATAGTATTTTAAATGGAAATAAACAAATGCAATTGGGCCACTATAACTCTTGACCTGAAACTGGGCTAGCAAGGAAGCAAGAGCGACATCAGTAATGTCTAAATATTTGAAATATGTCTGAAAAGTGATATGCTGCTCCCATCCAGCGAACATTTTGTGCAACATGGCAGGTCTCAGTCAAACCAAGAGCCCCCAAACAAATCTACCTTTCTTCACTGCAAACTGCTAGGAAATACATTTTTGAAGCTGAGCCTCTATCAGAATATGATATTACATGACACTGTAACCTTTTTCCCTCCAGAAAACCACCCTTTATGAATAAAACATAGGTGACCTTTAAAAACTTAGCAGTTGTACTAGGTGATTGCATATTAACAAGCTTTTTGAGGAACTAGGACAGGCACTGTACGTTTCAGTTAAGGACAGATAATAGAACTATTCAAATAATTTATTATTTTATACAATATAGGGAAGTGTAAGAAAACTACCTCAACAAGAGTCTGCTTAAATTTTTGTAAGTATAATTTTATGTGGCTCCCCCCCATTCGCCTAAATTATATAGTCACTGCTAAACGAAAGACTTCCTTTTAAAGGACAACTCTGATTTGCCTCTGCTTGAAGTTTATGAACAGCTTTGGTTTGAGGCCACTTGATCGGACAAGTTGCAGTGACTATAGGCATTTTTCATACGCGATCAAAGGTGTCTAAGGCTTTCTGTCCTTCCTTTGCCAGGATGAAGGGTTTGGAGACAAGGCCTGAGCTGATTTAAATCAGAAGAAATGATGGGATATCAAGGCATATACAGCAATATATGTGGGTAAAGAAGACTTAGTCCTTTGGCTGACTTTCTCTCTCTAAGAAAGGCTCTTGACTTTATTTGCTCATCTCTATTGAAGCCAAGTGAAGAAAAGAGAGAGCAGGTTCACACCAAAGAACATTTCTACCAAAGGGATCACTTTGGAAATTCATGACATTTCTAAGTTTGAATAATTACAGGAAATCTCATCTTCTTGCATGGGTCTACCTTCATTCCAGCTGGTCTCACTAGTTCTAGAGCCTGGTTAACTACGGTAGCAATTTAGGGTGCTATTCTGATGCCCCCCAGCTCTTGATCGGTCCATCCTATTGGCATCTCTCCTTAATTATGCATTTAGTGCGTGGCGACCTGACAGATGAGAAAAGTAAATTGCTGAGCATTTTTTCTTCAGATATTTTTTTCTCCTTCAGTAAAACCCTGTTGCATGTGAGCAGGATTCCTTCTTCTGCTGAAGGCTGTAATGGTGCTATACCTCATACCATGTAAGCAATCAATTCCCCCGTTTAGCAAATCTGAAATAGCAGCTTAGCCATTGCAGAAGTCCAAAAGACTATTTTAAAACCCAATACCCATTGCATTACTCCCCCTGAATTTATCATCTGGACTCCTGTAAGGCTAAATTCAAATTAAAATGCTGATAAAACATGCCCCATTGCGTGTTTTCCTTGCACCATCTCAGGTATAATTGCCTTAAGGTGACTAGATTTTACTTCAACCTTTTGCTACATCAGCTGCTTCCTTCGAGTATTAGAACTATATCCAGGCACAGAACAGAAAAAAAAAATCACTGACATTTGTCATTTTAGCATTTATGCTCCTTAGTTTGGCTAAAAAGTTTCCAAGCGGGAGTCCTGAGGGTGTTGAGCGTGTGTAACTTTCCCCAGCGCGGGCAGAGCACACAGTGCTTTACCCTTTGAGCCGGTGGGAGGAGGGAAAGGGAAAAATGTTCCACCAGGCCAACCTGGTAGGTTTTCTCCAATGTGTCATTACTGTGTTTCAGAGCATCTGTGTTGCTGCCACATGAACTGGATAGGAACACAAAGTAATCAATTTCAGTTGAGAGCACTAATTTATCACCTTGCCATCTTTTATTGCAAGGTAGAGAATCTCTCTTTCTCTCTCTGTTTCTCTTCTACTTTCTAAATGCAAAATCAGGACAATAAAGAGACACCCCCCCCCTCTTCCTCCATCTCTTCCCTTTCCCTATTTGTTTATAAGGCCTTGTAATTAAAATAAATGCTCTGAGAAGCAGAAATGTACATGATTGCCTGCTAAAGGGCAAGAGCCGTGCCGGTTCTCACTAAAAAATATATAGGCAAAGTCCAAATTTTAGCCACTTCTGCATTACTAAGAACCTCCTCTTAATACATAATCAGTTATCCACCAAATCATGGCACGTATAGAAAACAAGTACCTTTTAATTCTTTGCCATGAAAATGGAAAATACCCTGTTTTGTTGCCCTTGGCATATATATGCTCTGTCAAGACTAGAAAAACCCATGTCAGTATCACGGGCCCTGGCTTTGAGTGTCAAAAGCAGCCTGCACTTTGCCATCTCATACCCAAGAAAGATCCTGAAAGAGGGCATGAACAAAGGGCAGAAGCTCCCTTAACGGTATGTCTACACTTTTTTTGCAGGCAGACATGAGCTGACTCTGTATGACTCCAGATGACCGGGAGCCGTTGGACTGCAATAGCACAGAACCAAGCCTGAGAATCCTGCCAGCCACAGACACATGGCTTCTGCCTTATCGATGGCCAAACTATGGGATGAGCAAACCCCTGTCTGCAGGAATATCTGTATGGTTGTATCTGTATGGTTCTGGTTTAGCTCTTGTCTTATGTATTCTTCCTAATGCCCACAAGTACACAGCACAGTACAAGAAGAAGGAATTCAAAGTCCATGGGTTTGTTGGTTTGGTTTTCTCTTGGCATGTCTCTCAAACCTGAACTTCCCAAACCACCACCTGTTTTTAATATAGCTTTTAAATCATATTTGCAACCTTCCCAAGAGTTTTTCTAGCCTTCAGTGAAGTGAGACTGTCTAGTTAAAGCCAAGCAGGTTTTGGGTGCACACACGTACATGTGGATAGATGTTCTTTCAGGACTGTTAGACATATATCTACTAACTACAGATGCTAGAGGCAACCTGGACATAGTGAAACACCTAACATCCCATCCAAGGTACTAAGTCTTGCCCTTGCTTGATTTTCATGTTGTCTTTAAATACTATTTGCCTGAAATACTATTAGCTAACAAGTTCTATTTGCATTCACACACTTACTACTTTCTTTGTTGTTCTTTCAGTCTTAGAACCTTTACTGTAGATGCTAAAGTCTCCCATCATCATTTTCCTTAGAAAAAACACCCTAGTTTATGCACACACATGGATATGGGTATATATTCTTGGGACCTGCCATTCCTCTGCCATTCCCAATATATCTTTCCAGGCCCCAATTTCCTAACCAAAAGCACATTACAGATCTGATGCTTTCCACAGCCTAGTAGCACATCAATAAACTAAAGATTATTGTGCTTTGTCAGGTTTTATTTTGTAACATTATGGGAAATTCTCTGCTGCTTTGGATGAGTGCATAAACTCTTATTGCTTGACAATTAACAGAGCTAGTAATAGAAAATGCAATGTAATTTACCTTAGTACAAGGGATTTCGGTTAACAAAAATTAAACTATTGAACTCTCCTCTCGTAGGAGAAGGACATTGTCTCATTATGTGTGCAATTTTTATTTTTTTGTTGGCGGTTAAATAAATAAAAAAAAGCTGTACACAACAGTAAGTGGGTGCTGGGCCTTGGGTGGATTTATTATGAAGGCTATATGGAATTCTTCTAATGTGCTTGCTTTGGAACTGGACAAAATGATCCCTTTGCAAAATAAGCATGCTGGAGCCTTTTCTGTGATACAGAGAGAGTTCACCCAAATAAATAATGTTGAAGGGGGAGTTCCCTTACGTGCTGTGTAATTTCATGTGCTGGAGACTTCTTACCCCTGTTGCTGAGTTAGGAAGGTCAGAATTCAATTCCCTCCCTCAGCAGCTACATACTATAAATGTCGAGGGGCCACCACATCACTCTGAGGACCAGTCAGTCTTTTCAGGTTGACCTCCAACGAGGTGGCTTGTGTGCTTTTGATTTCCCTGGCCTAGGAAGGTCTCATTCCTTTCCCTTCTTTCCCTTTCCCTTTCCCCTTCCTATTCCCTTCCCCTTCCTATTCTTTCCCTTCCCCTTTCCCTTTCCATTTCCCTTTCCTTTCTTTCCCTTTCTCTTGTCTGTGTTTTCCTGAGCATACCTAAAGAAGAACCTCAGTAAAAAAATATACCTCAACACTGCAAGTTTTATCTCTGTCACTTGAAAAAAAAGTTAATTTTTATATTTTAAAAGGCACACTTGGACCCATTGCTATTTTCAGGCCAAAGAAATGATCTAATAAAATTTAAGGCCTTAATGATTAATTCTTTATGACCTCCTCATTTTGCATAGTCTCTTTATAGCGAAACTTATATCTGAGTCTTAAATGAGTGAGGGGGAAAGGTTAGCATTTGTCTGTGCCTACCTGTCTGCCTATCCATCCCTTAAGCTTCCAGCTAGAGGGTGGATCATGGTGCTCATAGCCAATTTCCCTTCATTGGCACCAAATCAAAGTTTGATTCAAACATTAAGGTGAGGTTTGGTCTTTAAAAAATTGGAGAGGGTTATTTAGTTAAGACATTGCATGTCCATTTCCTACCGCATTTCAGTGGGTTTTATGTTCTTGATTTTGGAGGCAATTTAGACAATCCCAGCCTAAGGTAAGAGTATTGGTCTTTCCTGTAACCATAAGTGTGTACATGGGTGAAAAAGTCAGAAAGATTCCAGCAATGGAATAGTCCAGTTGAACATGGCCTTTTCTGGGGAATTGGGTGTATTTGAACAGTGGGCTTTGTAAGCAAGGCAATAATAGCCTCACATAGACAGATAATGATGGATGTTATGGAATTGTGAATTGGGGTTTAAAATTGTGCCCTCCTGCCCTCAAACCTCCTTACACATACAAATAAAACAAAGAGGAGTTTGAGATGGAAGCATTAGACTGGATTGGCTGAAAAGCTTTCCTTTTACTGGAGGGTGTAAGCCTGTATCAGATAGCGTTGAAATCTCCTACTTGACCCTTGTCTAACCTTCAATCCAGAACGTACAAAGTAGGACAGAGCTAATCCCAGCAAGTAGGTTTAAGCAAACAGACTAACAATTTACTACCACTCAGAGAAAGTCGCTTTCTGAACTTTCTGCTCACGCATGATTTTGGAAAGCAGAGCCATTTAAAGCAGAGGTTCATTACAGGGAGAATACGAAGCTCCACTTCAAATCCAGTGAAAGCTCCTCGCTCTTAACCAGCCCTGAAGAAGAAACCTTTACTGGTATGCATGGTGGAACATACATGACGGATGACTTCCACAGTACAATATAACGATTCCACAGCAGGTTTTCCCACTCTTGTCATTTACCTGAAAGACATCAGGTCTCCCGTCAAGCCATTTGCCATGATGTGTAACATTCTCAATAGCACAAATAAAAGCAATTACAGAAAATATGTGTGTTTGTAGCTATTGATATTTATGAAGATTTTCTTCTTATACAACTGCTTCTGGAGGAGTTATTATAGGCTGGAAACCTCTAGACCCTTCCTACATCACCTTGGAGCACTGAGGAAGACTGAGGAAAATTGACTGTGACAATTCTTCAAACTTAGCCTGCCGATTGAAAACATTTGTTCATTGTTTTGTCAAGACCAGACTGTGCTGATGCTAGCTATGTTGATCTGTCCTTTGTGTTCCAGTTAGTTCTGACAATTTAAATGGCCTTGTCACACGGGAAAGGTGCAACGCAAATCAAGTAGCAAAGTACTGTTCAAAATTGGGCAAAAATGCAGGATCATATTCGTTATGGAATGGACTCTTAGCCTCAAATATTACTTTTGCACATCACACCGGGCCAAATCATGATGACTGTTTTTAATGGGATTTTTTTTTTTATTTCAGTAGAACAACCTGTGAGATTACCTTTTCTCACTCCTGAAGAGAAAATTTGTGAGCTTCTGAATATAAAGAGTAACCTTGTGGCTGAGCTCAACACCTCAGCTTTGTGGTTGCCAACACCAAAGTCCTCTCAGCTTTTCGGGGAGCTTGGATCTGATTCCACTGCAGGACCTTGCGGCTTAGGTTCACTTTTGATGTTCCTTATATTCAGTATGACATTGTGATGACAGAGATTATATACAACGTAGATAGACACTGACATGGAATAACAATGTCAGGGTTGTTTGAGAAGTTTTTATCTATTATGAGGCAAATATCACATTTCTTATATATTTTTTTCCTTGAGATTCCTGACTATAAATTTGCCCTACAAAAATTAACTAGAACTTTGTTAGGAGGCCATCAAGGCCATAAGCAATTTTGGCTAAGAAATAAACTATATTCTAAGGCAAAAGAAGTGCAAAACTAGCAGGTACTGCCATAAATTACTGGCAAAACCCAAAGTGCAGTTATGCAATTCTTTGTTTGCCTTTTTTTGTCATTTGTTCCAGCATGAGAGTCTCTTTTTAAAGAGAGAGCTAGTGAAACACTGCCAGCCTGAAGCAGGAATGAGGAGACTAAATATTTCCCCCTGAAATATACAGTGAATTCATTAAAAAAAGTCAATTTTTTTAATAGTAAAATAATTTTAAGTTTGCTTATATGGTGCGCATAAATCTGAAAGCCTGAATTATTGAGTGTTATGAAGCCTAATGCCTTGAAACCTGTACTATTTTTCCCTCTGCACTTTCAAAGGTAATGCTTAGCTGCCCACAATCCTCAGAAAGATTTTCCCTATCAAATGTGTGTGCTAAAGCCACCAAGACCCTTCCTGAATTCCTCATCCTTTACTAAATCCTTCCCTGAACTTCCCTGGGTAATGGAGCCAAGCACCCAGCATTTGGAGACGAGGTCAGATTGTGAAGACGATCCCAGAGAAAAGAGGGGGAGCAAAATCAAGCCTGTAAAAGAATGAGCGGAGCGCGGAAAGCCTTGAGAGTTTGGATCTCCTCTTATCTGACTCCTCCCGCTCTGCTTCATGCTGAATCTGCTCTCTTATCTGTTTCTCATTTTTGCTATGTGATTTTGTTGGCTCCAACAGGGTTTTTTTTCTCCTCTCATTCTGGAAGACATGCCAAAGAGGGCTCAGAAAGCTCATATGACAATCTTTTAATGGTGTATGTGAAAGCATGAGGAATTTAAGAGGAAAAAGGAACATACTTGCAATTAAAATCACATGCTACATCCTGTAAATAGACTCCCACCGATAGAGTCACATGCTGCAACAGTTCCTGCACATGGCTCTATCTGTCGTGAAACTACTTGCTGGTAAAATATTTATGCTTCCTCAAGTTGTACACAGAGGGCACCTTCTTGTGAAGCAATGGCAGGGGAGGGAACTCAGTGGACTCTAATTCCTCTCTATCGTTATGGCTCTTTATTGTAAATGAAAGCCAAAACAACCCTAACATCATTTTCAGTTGCCAGATTAGTTTAGTAGCATCACCTTTCTGAATTTGTGATGCAGTCTTTCACACTCACACGTGCACAGAGATCTGCCCGCATGCATGGTTGCACTCCCCCGTTTCTTTTCCACATCCTGCTGATTCTGGATGAAATCTGCCGCTGAGGACGGGACCTGGCATACATACCCAGTTTACTTTTGCAGCACAGGTATTTTTAGCTGAAGCGATAAGCTGGAGCCATCACAATCAGGTAGTTACAAGCAGCACCGGTCTCATGGCCTTGCATGGCTCAGAACTTTCTACCCATTCCTTCTATTCCAGGAAGGACAAAACCTCATCCCACTGGCCTTCACTGGTTTGCAGTTGATGTTTACTTAAAAATGTGGATTTCTCCTCATGTAGCACAGGCAGACATTTGTTACTCCTCCAGACAGCGCAGTTAGCATGAGTGTGTTCCCGCACGGTTGGCTGAACATGTGGGCTTCGGTGTCTAGATCTTCTCATAGAGACTGAATAGCTTTGCAAAATGGGGTTTGCTTTTAACCATAACTTCCCTGGGTTATGCTGGCACGAAGTTTTCTCCTAGACCTAATGCTGAAGAAATACTGAATTTTGTTTGTAAAGTTAGAGCAATCATATGTAACTTTGCCATAACTGGGTTGAGTTTGTAAAGACATTGTTTTTAAGTGGTCACTGAGATTTGTTGCCAAACCATAGAATGATCCGGCTTATGTTTGTCCCAGAACGTGAACTATTTTGAAGCTTTACATGGTCCATATAAAAGATGGTTAAAAGGGTATTTTCTCACCCATTTTATGAAGTTTAGCAGGCTAGCTGGGGTAAGGCTTAGAATTAAAACTAAAGAAGTTACTCTCACATGTTGTAGGCAGCATCAGAAATAACACCTCAAACATTTTACTTCACAATTATTTTTTATCGTCGGTGTCTTAGTCACTTATCCCACATTTTCAGGTCTCTGTCCTTCACTGAGATCTTTATCACTCGGAAAAGTACACCAGTCTTGAAGCTTTAATGTTAAGCACATTTCCACACGAAAGTATTGCTTTAACAAGGGTGGAAAATGCTCTCCTTAGAAGAGCAATTATCATTAAAGATTCATTATCAAAAGAATAGTTACCTAAAGCAGGAAAGTATGAGCAGTCCCACTGATTCATTCTCCTGACAAAGTGTGACAGCAATCCCAAGATGAATATATTTCAAAGACTAGTACAAATTTGGTCTGTCTGTCTATGCATATAATATGGCTATTGCTATATTACCAGATTGAGCACATCTTTAACTGATGCCAACAGGCAGATACCTTTAATGATGATATGGTGTTTTACACTGTGTGGAGACCTGTTCGTATATTTTGAACCAGTGGCTGAATTTCCTCTTTGGTTTTCTATTCCAGGTCATCTTCTCAAAAGCCTTAACTTCTTCATCAATGTTGTAGAACTCAAAGTGAGCTTTCAACTTCACTCATGTGCTTTCAAACCGTTTGAGATTCAACCACGGTTAATCGGTAGGCACATGTGGCAGAAACTATGATTTGCTTACGTCTTTATCACCAATCACTTACATTCCCTTGCACCACATAAAGCACTCATGCTGGAGATGGCCCACACTTGGGTTGTGTACGATAAGGATTTATTCACTCCCTAGGTGAGACCTTGGGAAAAGGCATTTTTTCATAATTGGTTTACTCCAAAGCAGATCTGGGAGGAGCTATACATTAAGATTCACGACAGTCTTTAAGATTTTTAATTTAAGATAAAATAGAGATGCATATCTTTTAGAGTATATATCTGTATACACACATTAAACTCTAATTATATGTAGAATTATGTGTATCACCTTTAAATGACATATTTGGCTGATTTTAGTAGAAATTGAATCCAGTAGATTGAATATTTATTAGCATTATTACATTAAGTCCCAATGTACCTTTTAATGTGAAAGTAATAACAAAAAGAAATTCCACTTTGCTAAGAAAAACAATATAATGACAGTAACCAACTGTGTTGGCTTTTTCTCATGTCGGAGTTGGGTAGGAATGCCAGACCAGATTATAAAGTCCTTCACCAGGCACAAAACTCTCAAGAAAATCAATGGGAGTTTGTTTAAATATAGATTTAATTAAATCCAAAGAATCTGGCCAGTTATCGGTAACTTTGGTCAGGACGAGAATCTTAAGGAGACAGTTGAATCTTTCCCATCTCTACCATTATATAAATGTTATTTTTGCTGGGATATCTTCCCTCACCCCCACCCCCCAAGCAGTTCAGAGACAATAAAACACCAGGAATCCCTGAAGAGTGGTAAAATGCTGACATGATTTAAGGAGGAAGACTCTGATAAGAAGATAAAAATCTAATAAACAGAGTCTGGAGGACCTTGGCAAGTCTCAGCTGCTTGCCAGTGTAAGCAAAGCCCCTCCCAAGGAAAACAAAGGGAACCTTAATCTCAAGGACATTCCACTCACAAACCATCCGAAGGAGAAAGTCAAGGCCGTGACCTCTGCAGTCTGAAGTTATGAGCATACTGACAAGAAAATATTTGACTTGGTTCAAGAAGCAAAATCAGTCACTGGATTTTTTAATATCTTTTTTTCTTCAATAAGAGACAAAATAATGCAGCGCTGTGTTATGTGTAAATGTGTATGTATACCCGCCTCTTCTCACTGTTAAATGGAAGGGATATTCACATGCACGTAATACGTATATTATTATTATGCATGATACATACATTGAATCAAATATCGATGCCCCTAAGACTTCCCCAAGATAAATAAGCAAATTGTATACGACTGCGATATTTTTGAGCAGACAAGACACAATGTCAACAGATTAAAATGCTGCCTTTGTGTCTTACTGGATGTAACTTTAGGCCACTTAAAAGCTTTTAAAAGATGGCTGGGCTGTAATTAGTTACGAGGAGTCTAAATTGGTTCAGATAAATCAAATGGAAACACAAAATGACACCTAATGGCCAAAGTTTTCTCAGGCTGCAAAGATTCATTGTCTCCCATGATCACCATCTACTTACCCTTAATACTCACTGTCCTGCCCTTCTGTGGATGCTTCACATGTTTTTCACATCGGCAATGAAGACATCAGCAACATCTGGAAAGCAGGGTCCTCAGACTGCCCCGCAGCACTTTTGTGAAATTTCTGTTCTGATTTGAAAGCTTGTTAAAGTTTGGGCACTAAAGGTTCACAGAAAGGTATGGGAACTTCTCAGCGTTCTGGATGGTGTGGACTTTGCTCTTGGTAGTCATCACATCTTGCCATTCAAGTTCAAATTTAAGAAATACAGATGACCTTTTCTGAAGCTGGCTCTTCAAATCAGCACAACAACTCTTGCCTTTTCTGCCTACTGCAGTTTATTCCTAGGAATCTGCAAACTTTTCTTACCTCGGAGGAAGGTCTCCCCTGGTGCAGAGGATCAGGACTTGGCGTGTCACTCACTATGAGAAGATCTCCAGTTAAATATTTCATACGGATTTTTAATGCCCCATTTGTTTCCAGATGCTGGTAACTTTATTAAGGTTAATTGTACTGCCCTGAAACAAGGCTATGAAGCACATTATTCACACACGTTGCTGCAGCTCACTAACCCTTTGGGTTCCCTTACCAATACCTAATGCTTTGATTTCATCACTGGATGTTGTATCTTCTCAGACCTGCTTTGCCAGTGGGGACCAGCAGAGAAGGCTTGAGGTGCCAAATCACTAAGACATAATGTCAGCTATAAGTAACCCTCTGCGTATTCAGAAAGGGTCCAGACTGACCTCATCTCTTCTTAGGAGAACAAATAATGCAATCCATGGATAAGAATGATCATTATTTTTGTCAGTGCTCCACCAGAAGCCGGGAATTTGAATTTTGAGCTGTGAGGGAGCAAGTTGTACAACATGAAGAGAAGCAAGGATGATCTGTTAGAGAGATAAGCCTGACAAGCAGAATTTGGGTGCAGTCTGGAACTAGGCTAGCATCCGTCAGAAGCCTGAACTCATCTGAACTGAACCCTGCCCCTCCAATAACCTGCCTTGTTGTTGTGGCACCTGATGACATTTTCTGCCGTGTTGTGTAATGACTTAAGGGCTGTAATGGGTTGCATGCTGTTAAATGTCATCAAATGCCATGAATCATAAACAATCCTGGCTTCTAAACCAGAGATTAGGGATATTTATGAAGTTTAGTCTCAGTTTGGGTTTTCCAGACTCTTGAAGTTCAGAGGGTTCCTTTTAGTCTTCTTCTTCTTTTTTTTTTTGTTTTTTTTTTTTTTTTATTGCACAGCCTGCTTCCTGCTGCCGTGATTGACCCTGCTGCTAATATACCCAAACTGCGGAGCTTGATGTTAATCCAAAGGAGTTGAATGTCTGAACTGATTGCCTGCTGACAGCCAGTGTAAAACTCAAAAGCATGACTGCAGATATTGAGATTAGATATTGGAAGACCAAAAAAAAAAAAAAAAAAGGGAAAAAAAAAAAGGATGCAACTGTTTCTTCTCTACAGAAGCATCAGGAAACAAACCCTATTATCCCACTACTGAAGTGCAATTTCTGGTTTCCAAAACTTTGCAATGTTACAAACCTTTTATTGATCCTATAAGAATGAAAGCAGATACAACAAAGAAGCCATAAAGCACAAAGATAAAAGAGGAATAAAAGGGACAAGGCACTTACTGTTGTTTGTTATAGTCTTAAAAGGAATTAAGTTAAAAAAAAAAAAAAAGGGAAAGAAATAAAGATAAGCACCATAAAAAGTAGTGAGGGGGTGCAAATCCAGATCTGGCTGTAACTGGCCACATGTACTGGTTCATATAGCCATGCTCATATAGGAAGATGCTCCATGGGACAGTTCTCTAGATCCTTGCTCTTGTTTTACTTTATATGAATTGGATGGAGAAAGGACTGAGGATTAAATTTATATTCAGTGCTGTATTACTGTTCAGCTACGGCTTTACTGGGAGAGACGAGGGAATTCACACACACACACACGTTCTCCAGTGCCATTGAATGACCCTTCTGGTCATGCTGTGTTATAGTGGTTGATACTTGTGCACATACCTTACTGATCCCCTGTGGATTTGTTCTCCCCATTCTTATTAACAGTCATTAGATAAAGATTATCTATCTATAAGTGACAAAGATGTCATGTTGCCTGCCAGGTCACCTGATGCTCTTGAAGATAAATGCTCTTAAGTCTTATTTGAAAGCTCTCTTGAGCCAAATGGAAGCACTTTGGGGAAACCCCTAAGAAAAACCCAACTCAACTGGTCTGCAAAAGGCCTGATTCTGCCCAAACCTTCAGCTGGGGAACTAACCTTCTTATACATTTATTACGGCAAGCAGCACTGACACCGGACAAGTGTAAATATTCATTAATAATGACAAATCATTCTGAATGCTGCGCACAAACAATAAAGGAGCTCCTGCATAAATAAACAAGCAGACATGTCTGAAGGTTTCAGACATTATTCTGATACTTCCAAAGCACCTTAATGATGTGGATGTTCCAGCCTCAACTCCTTTGCATCCATTTGGAAATCCTGTATTTGGACAAGTCGCAAGCGACTGAAAGCCTCTGCTTGAAACCCCGGGTTAAAAGCAAACAGTTTGTGTTCATACGCTACTCTACTGCTGAGCCGAGCTCTTAGAAACGTCGGCAACCATCCATCCCTCTTCAACCCTCCCTCCCCAGCACTCCCTAAACTTGTATTAGGAGTTGAGGAAGAAGTCAGAGGTGGTTATTGTGCACAAATCATCTGCTGGCTGAAGTTTTTGGTGGCAGCCAAGAGAGAAGAAGGAAAAAAAATTAGAAAAATTTCAATTTCAGGACCATTATTATTTTCATTAATCATAAGAGGCGCTGTCACCCCTGTCCTTATTCTTTAGAGGGAGATCTATTATACGGTCCATTTAGTCCAAGCCATATTACCTCATATGTTTTCCTGGCTGACCAAATAAGACTTAAGAGATAAAACAATTTACTGTTCATTATGATCCGTGTCACTGGAATCAATCTATTAACCTACATTAACTGGATATGTGACGATAGCTCACATACACGCTTCTCCGATTTAAAAAAAAGAAAGAGAGGATAAGGGAGGGGCTGAAGGGAGGGGGGTGGAAAGGGAGAGGGAGAGAGAGGGGAAAGGAAATCAAGGCCCATAAAGTGCAGCAGACGTATAATTTGCCAAGCGAATACAACTTCATTTTCCAGCGGCCACTGCTGCGCCCTCCACATCTTCACGCAGCCCCTGACCTGTGAAGAATTCTAACAAATTGGCTTCTATTGTGAAGCCAAAAGGTGCCATCAATGAAGGGACGGTTCGCTGGTCCTAAAGTATGATGGGAAATCGCAGGCTGGAATAAAGAGCTGCAGTTTTATGAAGTTAACCCGTTGAGGTTAAATCCAAGCGGGGAGGCTGGAGCAGGCTTTTACCCCTTCTGATGACTCAATAGGGAGAAGAGGATTTATTCAGATGCATTGCCCAAACGCAGGGAATCGGCCCTTGCCGAGCAAGGCAGAAAGAAGAGTTTCTCTGTGGCATGCAGACGAAGCAACTTCTGCTGTGCCACGGTGCGGATTTGTTCTCTCGCTTTTGCTGTCTTGCTCTCCATGCTTGATAGATCGTAAGTGTCTAGAGGGAAGAAAGTGAATCAATAGGTGGTCTTCCTGATGCTCGTTTGCACAGCAAAATAACTTTTGAGTAACCAGCCAATGAGTTAAGGTAGTGCCACCTCTACACAGCTGCATCAGTCTATTTACTCTGGATTTGCACTTGCTTATTAAGAGCTCCTCTGGGTGCAGGTCCTTTTTTTGTTATACGCTCCTCCAATGTGCTGGGCTCCTGCTGGCAGCTGATAACTAGGAGATGTTTCCTTCGTGCCAGCTACCCCAATGCTTTCTGACCCAGCCGTGCTTGCACAGAGAAGGCTGTGTAGACCCAGGACCTGGCAGGGACTCTGCCCTGCTCCCAGTCACTCTGTCTGCGCCTGGGCTCCACGTTCACCTGCCAAATACACTGGGGAGAAGTGGGAATGGTGTTGGTACCATTTTCCAAGGAGTTTAAACCCGCTTTTTGCAACTATTAATGTGTCAAGTACTGAAATTTATTTTGTTTCTGCAGCTGACTTAACTGGATGCTGGAGGTACTTTTCTTGGAAACCAGCAGGTTGAGACCTACCTCATTCGCACCGGTGCTCCTTGCTTGGGTTGCAGATGCCTCGCTCTTATCAGCCTTGAGTTACTCCACTTTGTGCTCGACATATGGCCCTTGTGGCCATGGCGCTGGATTTCTCTGAAGTGATGGAGCTGCTTCTGTCCTCTGCTGTGCTTGCTGGCTCTGTCCTTGTGCGTGCCAGTAAAGCGTGGGCATCCAGGAATATGCAGATTCTACGCAGACCTGGCCCATCTCCACCGACTTTAGCAGGAATTGTACCAAATTGGACTCACTTTTCCCCTCTAGAGATTAGGTGGCCTTTAATAGCAGGGATTAGTGGGGTCATATTCACATCCGTGTAACACACATCTGCCTTAACTATTCCTTCCAGCCCAGCAAATTACAAATACATAGCTAGAAACCCTGTGTATCATCCAGGACTTGTGTTCTCATTCTTCTGTAAAAACAGTAATGAAGGGCTGCAAGGGTGCTCGCAGTGAATGTAATGAATAGTAGAATAAAAATAATATTATGGTTGTGCCTCATAGTTTTTGCTCTATGCAGTAAGCCATCATGCTAGGAACCGGACTAACATTTTGCAGAGGCTGTCACTGCCCCACTGTGCCTTCAGGCAAAAAAAGAGACTGTAAATTAACAGTCTGAGGGAGAAAAAGGACAAAAAGACTTGCCAGAGGCCATCCCAGAAACTAAGTGGTAGAGCCAAGTATAGAATCAAAGCGACCCGCTTTGCCCATTTGACCACATTTTCCTTAATCTTTTAAATGATCCCCTTCATTGCAAAATATAAAAAACTAGATCATAACTTCTGAGAGATTAGGGGAGGCTGGGAACATGGTCCTTAGCTGGGTCTCAGATTGGGTCTTTTGACTCGTCCATGCTGCGTTGAGTCAGACGCTGGGCCATGGACCTGCCCTCTGCTTGGTCGTGTTCCCTCCTCAGCCACGCGGCCTCCAGCGCTTCAGATCTTCATACCTCAGATTTCCCACTTGCAGCATGAGGCTAAAATTACTTTGTTCAACGAAACGGTCTGAGGTGATCCTGGAAAACTGCAGGGCATGAAGTTCACTGGGGTCAAAAAAATCAGAGTCACCGACGCTGGCTGGATCCAGAGTCTTCGAAGAGAAAAGAAGGATTGCAGAGGTTACAGAAACTATTTCCTCATCCTCAAAGGCACATTCTTCAGAAAAGTGGAAAAAAACCCCCGCATTGAAAAACATGATTTATTCTTAAGACACTTTTGCAAAATCTGTACTAGTCCCTGTGGCGGAACAAACAAGGGAATAAATTTTCCAAGACTGTTAATCCAGGACTGCAATTCTGCAATTAAAAAGAACCAAACAAAACAAGAGAAAACTAAAACAATATAGCAAACCAACCTCGTGGCTGTTCTGTACTGAAGAATCTGTAAGGGCAGACTTGTAACACCCAATTAAAGGAATTCAATGCTTATCACACTGTAGGCAAAAATCAGTGATAAGTGAGTTAAGCAGAGAAGAGGAGTAGTGAAGACACACGTATCTCTCCTTGAGGCCTCAAAAAAAGCAGGGAAATTAATGTACTGGAGGTCTTGTCACAGTTGGCGAAGGAAATAAAAGTTGGGAGTGTATTAATGTCATGGTCCCAGACTTTATTCCTTCTCCAGAGCACGCACCATTGCGACCTCAAAATCTGAAAATTAAACTGAAAGGCAATGTTTGTTCTTACAAAATAGCAATTCATTACTGGGAATGGAGATATTTAACCAATAAATGATTGCTTAATGGCCCATAGGACCTTTTTCTGCAGTTACAAAAACACTGCATGTTTTTAAACAACTGACGATACCTCTTGAAAATACCACGCTTACATATAACACAAGGGTTTATTTGCTGCTTGATAAATGTCCATAAACAGATACTCCCCGAGTGCCCTGGCATGACAGAGCGCTGAGGAGGAAGGTGGGGCGGAAGAGAGGAAGGGGGCAGTTGAGATGGAAGAAAATGTGTCTGTCTCCAGTTACACACCTCCGCAATGACTTACAGCTTGCTCAGTCTGTCTGTCTCTATGATGACTTTTATCTTACGATGGGCATATTGGTGTTGAGCGAAGGCGAACAGAACCTGTTAATTTCCCCAGAATACAGAAGGAGCTCTTTTGGAAGAGGAATGTCACCAGGAGACTATATTTTCAGGCCACTGCAGAAATGATCTGATTGAACTTTTTGTGGCCGTTGTAAAATCTCTCCCTATTTCTCACGAGAAGCCCAAGTTTCCCAGTAACCACAACCACCTCATCTTTTCCTGCTGAGCAGAGGAGTAAGTGCTGAACATTAATATGGGGCCTGGCTTTCTGCAAGCACTTCCGAGCAGCAGTTGTGACTGAGCAGATGACAAGGTCTGCTGCTCAGTACAGCACTATAACATCCAGTACTTCTGCTGGTCCCAGCTATCACCGCTTAACCCTGTGCATTTCCAGCGTGACAGCTGCGGTAGGAATTAAGTTAACCCCTAAGGCCATATGAACATGGAGACACAGAGCCTGGAGCAGCCACTGCACGTGTAACTCATCAGAGTCATTAACAGCAATATAAATGACTTGTGACGTGAAAATGAGGAGTGTGTGTGAGTGCGTGTATACACACATGTGTGTGTGCGTAAACAAAACATCTGAGTTTGGAGCTTCCAGTGAGATGATTTGCACTGCTCGTTCATCCCAGGACACTGTTAGGGCTTCCTAATTAGAAACATTCTCCTTCATTAGCATTCTCTTCCTCAGCCAGTGCTGGCACGGACGAATATCCCAAGATATTTTAGTTTGTCATTTAGGCAGCTGATTTTTGTACTTCTTCCCATTCAAGAATCTAAGCTCTGTGCAAATGTGGCCAAGAAACAGAACAGAACGGAACGAAATGGAATGGAATGGAATAGAATCATTTCAGTTGGAAGGAACGTACAATGATCATCTAGTCCAACTGCTTGACCACTTCACGGCTGACAAATCAAACTGCAGGGACTAAAGACCCTGGTTCCTTCGTCAGCTGATCAGTAATGATGGAGAGATCGTCAAGGGCCATGTGGTTCTCTTGACTGCAGCCACAGGCATGCCCCTAAGGATGCCACTATATGGTAAAGGAACAGCAACTAAAGAGGTCAATTTGATCTTTCATAAAGATCCAGTCCTTCTAGGAAAATCAACAGAGTTATCCTTAATGTGATTAAGAGAAGATTTCTGTCATAGATAGTCACTAGCTATATATTGGTACAAGTAGATTTGAATAGTGCAAGCAGATTTGACTATTACGAAATGAATTAGTGATTATTTAGTTATCATTTCATTACAGGCAAATAAAATTGATTACTTTGACAATACAATGAGGTTTGAGTCCAGTAATGCCATTCCACTGCCCAAGTGTCCTCCCCGGGGAGAGGACGGAAGAGCAGACAGGTATGAGGCAGGGGATAGACATGTTGCTAACTAGAAAGTGTTCAGATGCAATCATAAGGACAATATGGGGACACATACAGAACAGAACAGATAAAAAAAACCCAGAGTAAAGACTGTGGAGGGTTTTTTTTCCTTAGAAAACATGATAGCATAAAATGATACAAGAAGGTGACAGCAAGGCTAGGAAAAGAAGCAGTGGGGTTATCCTGGGGACAGCAATGCTGACAGTTAAGTCCTACGTCTGCAAAGCAGGTCATGTAGGTGGATGCTAAAAAACGGGGCGAGAAGTTATTCTGCCACATACCCCCCAAACCAACCTCTTGTTCTACGGAGACAGGGAAAAGAGGTTAACCCTGTGGTCAGGTAACTGCACTGCCTCTTTACTGCCTCGTTCGGACCAATACTATAGCACAGGGAACACGTTCCTTAATGAGTCCTATCTGTGTGGTGACAGTCACTGCTATAACAGACCTGAACCTTTGTCGCTAGGAATTTCTTCCCTTTTCCCCCTGCTATACTATCAAACTTCTAGCGGAGAAAAAGCACGTAAGGAAAGAAAAAGCTGTCTACGGGAAACTCTTTAGAGCAACCCCACAGGAGACATTTGAAGCTCTGATGAGGCATCAGATTCTCAATTACGGAGGCACGCCTTTTAACATGCCCAGGAACTGACTTGCTGACATGCTCTGAAGAGTATATGACTTGCCAAGGTCTGCTGGCATCAAGCCTAAATGTTTCTCCTTTTTGTGCTCAGGTCTTCCATTTGGCACCAGAAGATGTCATGGGGCCAATGTCAGTCCACCTGGACTGCAAACAATGCTTCCATTCACTTCCCAGCATTTAATCAGTAACCAGTGTCACTAGTATTTTCGTTCAGGACTGTTTCCTTTAGCTCTAGCTCCTGGCGCCCTGGAACAACCACTGATAACAAGGGAGCAGTCGATTTACTTGCTGTAAGGACATACCACATGATATTCTCAGCAGCAGCACAAGGCAGGCGGTGTGTGAGGCAGCTCTGATTTGTTGTCCCTGCCAATGGCCTGAGCAGACGCTAGAGCAGACTTGACCAGTTAGCAGAGTCACCCATCTGCTGGCTGGATTTACAGTCTGTGCATCTTGCTCGTTGCTGCGGCCAAAACTCTTACCAATCTCCTGGCCTAAAAGTCTTGGATATAAGCTAAAAGGAGCACCCTGCCCAGTGGACTTCATTCTGGTGGAAAGTCCACGTTCTCTCTTTGTGCTTTGTTGTGTTTCAGTTTTATCAAACTTACACTCTTCGCTTTTTTTATAAGAGCAAAGCTCTGGTGCATCAATACTCAAGAAGGCTGTATGCTGGGCTACAACTTTAAATTGGCATCAAAGATGACTTAACATGTCAAACCTTCTGCCGACTCTTCAGGAAGGTCAGAAGAAAACAAAGAACTAGATTTGTCCTTAGCGTACTTTCCTGCTTTTAATAGAGTTATGCCAGGGCCCGAAATGTCCATCAGAAAGGAGGGTTAGGTTGTCTCCAGCTAACGAAGATGAAAAGAATAATTTAATGGAGGTGGGAGCCAGAATGCAGTGTAGGGATGAAAGGACGAGCAGTAACTGAGACTGAATTTAAACAACTCTGGAGAATAAAACGATCCTTTAAAAAAAAAAGATAATTATGTCTTACAACAATTACCCTGGCTATGAAGCAAAATTAGCATAGTCCTTTCTAATTTAAATGTGTTGAAAGTGCCTGAGCATGACAGCAGAAAATTACAAGGTTTACGACACGGGCTTTGGTTAAAGTGATGGCAATCGGATTATTGTAGCTTTTTGTCTGTTGATAGTAATGATTGCAAAGTTACCTATAAATATTAACTATTTAGTACTGGGACACTTTTGGTTTGGATGGCTAAGATATACCTCTTCTAGACGTTCCAAGGCATAAAGTTCTTGCATAGAAAACACTTTCCATTTTAAATTACATTTGGTTATATTTGATTCATCAGTCTGTTTTTCTAATATAATTCCATGAACAGGAAGATCCTGGATTATGATTTAAGTCTATTGTTAAAATGACAAAAATTGTAATATCCATTTTATAACAACTTAATACTTTTTCTTCAGCTTCCTCATGCAATCCTTAGTCAAAGAGGATATTTAGAGTCTGGATCAAAAATATTTTTATTTATGGATTGAAAGAACTGAGCTTGACCTTTTAGAGATGTTTCTCTTTGTTTTCCTTTGGTTTCCAGAGATTTTTTCGAGGCATATCTTTAGTTTCCCATATCAAGTCTGGTCTGCAATTAAGCAGAAGATTTATTAAAAGAAATAAAAAATCAGCAGTAAATCATGATTTGTACTCACACAGTAGCATCAGTCTGGTAGAGGTAAATTAAAATGCGGATAAACTCACCTGGGTTTTGGCCTGGACTGATCATAGACACCCTAACGGTCTGTATTGCCCACATTTTGTTTACGTGTGTTTTACCTTTTACTATCGATCACCACTCTTTACTTTGAGCTCTCAAAGCACTAACAGTGTTATAACCAGGTTGTCTGTACAAAAGGCCTTTTCTTTCCCCTCAGATATAACAGGCAAAGGAACGCTGGGCAAGACTCATAGGGACTAAGCTGGACGAGAAGTACGACCTGGGCAAGACAAGATGTGCAGCGCGGGGTGTTACACGCTACAGTCCGGTCGCACGTTGTACCCCAAAGTTCATCCTACGCTTCCGTAAATATTCTGTGGTGGAGTCTGTTCCCTCTCCATGTGAATTCAAACATCACAATTTATATTTGTACTAAGAAGGTCAGTTGCTCAAATACTTTCATTTATTAAATTAGCTCTGCAGTAAATTAATATGATTTTCTTAAACAACTTTACAACTTGGGAGGTTTGGAAACCAGAATTGAGCTCAGCTGTTTCCTGTGGAATCTTGTTTTCATAACCTCACTGAATCTTCTCTGCTTGACTTGAGATATATCTGTATGTCTATATATAGATAGATATAAATTTTAGTGTACACGGAGCAAAACTCATGTGTAGATTAGAATTTAGTTTCAAGTATGAGTCTACTTGATTCATGCATAAAACGATTTGCTTTTTGCATTTTTGGGTCTGATATTCAGATTAACTTAGGTTCTTCTCTTCCCAAGTTTAATAAAAGCTATCTCTCAGTTTTTTTTTCTTAGCAGGATTCTGGGAAAGAAATTCCATGCTATTGAAACGGTGGCTTATTAAATTAATACAATTACATAAAGAAGCTGTGTTATATTTCAAGTAGATCTCTAATAAGGCGCTTTGCTCTGAATACTAAAAAGAATTTGGTCTCCCTGTATGTCTGATTCAAATGATTACCAAAGGCATTTATTTTTTTGCATGTGACATGTTGTTAAATATGTTAATTTCCTAGAAGCACAGTGTAAGAAGTGCAAGAGCAGCTGTGTAGGACAGTGAGCTTAAAAATGACAAGGCTGAGCTCTTCTTGGGAATTAGTGTGGTCCAATGGGTAGGCAAGTAGCCTACGATTCCAGACACCTGGGTTCTACTCCGAAATTTGCCACTGACCTACTATTTTCCACCGGGCAAATCATTTCACCCTTTGCTTTTCTGTTCCTATCCATAAAATGATCAGGAGTAAAGTGATATTTACCTTAGAAACCGTTTTTTGTCATTACAGTACGCTAGAGTTTGATGTGTGGAAATGCCTGAGCAGTAAAAACAACACTATTCACAGATAATGATGCCTGTTAGAGGCCTTGTTTTAAGGAAGAATTAGAAAACCCAACTGCATCTAGATACAAACTCACGGTAGAGCTCAAAGGCTTGGCAGACGGAGCAATGGTGGACATGTGTTTTAAACGAATAAATGGTTTCAACTTGTATAGTAGTTCCATTTAATTTGTGGTGATGATGGGCAGGGCTATTTAATTGAAATAATGATTGATTTTTATGGTATTACCTGCTTGACTGAAGGATATATGCAGCAAAGGGAACCACTGTGCTGTGGCAGGCAGAGAAACGGTGATATTCATAGGCCAAAAAGGAATTGATAAGGGAAATCAGGACTTGGTTCTGCTGTTAACCTGCTTTGTAAATTTGCGTTATTCACTTCATCCCTTCCCATTAATATCGTAATAATAGTCTTTTTCTTTTAAACTAGAAGAAGATAGGACGGGTGAGCGCAACCTCATGCATGTTACAGGGAAAAAATTTGGGATGAAAATGTATTCCCCCTAGCAGCTTCTGAATGATAAAGATACAGCCCCTGCTCCATCATGGTACGTGTTCACAGCAGGTATTTCTTCCTGCATATGGACTCAAAGTCTGGACAGCTTATGAGGAAGGTAAGTTTTGGATCTTCCATTTATTTGTGCCCCTGGACTGATCTGTGTTCAAGGGCATGATTTAGCCCATCACGATTACTGAGATTTTATCTGTGCATTTCGTATCTCTGAAGAATACAGAGATAGACCGCAGTTCTCCTGAGACTTCCCCTCCATTATTCCTGCTGTTCCAGGCTAGGAGTCTCATTTCATTATTTTCGTATTTCAAGTTCTAGTTTCAGCGCAGGTCAGAGGAACTTGGATGCTCCTTGGAACTGCACAATTAAAAGTCTTGAAAAACACCTTCGGTGTTTTCAGCCAGTCCATTTGTCCAGTTGTCTCACTGTGTCTTGCAGGTCCTTCTCCAATTCCACTGTAAATATCCTAAACACGAGGACCTCTCCAACTTCCATTTGGATGCTAAACAGCACTTAAATTCATCTTGTTTTCAGAAATGGTTTTCCAACGATCCATTTCTCCATTTCCTCTGTTTCGTGTTTCTCATCCCTTTTCACCAGGCTTTGCTCTGCTAAGGCAAACACCCTGGGCAAGAGTTACCAAGCACTGCTCCTGTCGGGTGCCCAGCACCCCCTGTAATTTCTACACTGAGCTCCCTCGGTAGTGGAAAGCATTTCTGCCCTTGGAGGAAATTTTCCCTTTCTTCCAGGGTCGAATCACTCCCTTGAAATATCAATAGCAAAGCATCATCAGTAACAAGGATCAAGCTCTCGCTATGATAATTCGTACAAAGCCCAATATTCTTTCACACTGAGGCCTTTTTAAAGACCCCCAGAAATAGAAAGGGGGAAAAAAATATCTTAAAGGGGATGTAAATGTGAAAATAAGCTTTTTAAAGGCTCCTTTGCACAACCAGACTGTTATATAGGTATTCTAGCGTAAGTGACATCAAGCCAGTAAAATTTTCAGGTGGTTTTGCCGTTGCCACTTCTGCCTGAAACCCGCATTGGAAATCCAGAAACAAAATTAACAAGAGACAAAAAGGATTTCCCTTTTAATCAAAATAATTAAGGCATGAAAGAACTTCCTAGGGATCTGAAGACAAATTATTGGGAAATACGTTCAGAGGGTGATTTTTGTTTCAGTTTCTGTTCATTTTATCACTGAGTTTTATGTTTGCACTTATTTAAGCTGTCTGGGAAAAGAGGCTGTACATAAAAGACGATTAGTTTTTAAAGCACTCCAGGGTTGGTTTCAGGGACACTTCTTTGTTTTGTTTTGTTTTAACTTGTTGTTGGTGGGTTTGTTGCTTTTTTTTCTCACCCTTCGGTAGAAGACATAAACCGTAGCTTTTAAAGAGATGAATGCTGAGAATAAAATTACCAAAGATTTCTTTTTGGAAAGGAAGGCAAACCAAGAAAAGAAAAAGGAAAAATAATCCACGTCCTATGGCAGTCATGCAATGACACTGAAATACTGGGCCAAATTCTGAGTGGGTGGAAATCAATATACCCCCGGTGAAGTGCACGAAGCAACATCACTTTGCCCAAGCTGAGGGTCTGATAGCTACATATATATTTTATCTATCTGTATGCAGCATTAAGAAGAAAAAAAAAAAAAAGGAAAGAAAAGAAAAGATTAAAGCACTCTTGAAAGTGAATGAAGTTGATTCTCAAAAAAAAAAAAGTGGGTTTTAGATGTTGAATATTTAATTTGCTGATAAAAGGACCCTGATTTCCTGCATATAGCCACCACAAATAAGAAAAAAGAAAAAGGAGAAAAAAAAAAGGAAAAGAAAAGCACATCTTAAAAGGGAAGCAATGAGCAGAAACTGACCTTTCTGTGAGCAAGCAGATGAGAGAAGGTATTTGGCTAATCCCAGCTGTCGCTGATTGGTCAGACAGAACCGTGTTGAAAATGTCTCCATCTGGGCTAATCTGCTCTCAGTTGGATGAGCTGAGGCCTTCAGAGTTAACCTGACATTTAACAATAATTACCCTTTCGGATGACCCCGGCCCAATCTCCTGCTCTCTTAGAAATCTCTCTTTTTTTGTGTGTGCTCCCAAACCCCTTGACTCTTGTGTTAGAGATAGCTGAAAAGTGATGATACGATAATGAGATATACTGTACAAACATGCATTCGCACGCGCACGTGCACAGGTACGCATGCCAGCTCACATTGAAATGTGCAGCCTGTCGTGATCGCTCCTGCACACCGTTTATCAGATTCCTGTGGCACGCAGGAGGGGAGCTATTTTAAAAATCAAGGGGGGATAATTTCCCAAATTAAAGAGTGGCCATGCTTGCTTGCTAACCTTTGTGTGGAAGCTCTAAGTTTCTTCCTGGCACTTGGAAGTCTCTTATCTGTGGTGAGGAGAAATGGTGCATGGAAATAGGTTCAGGATAGAAAAGCAGAGTTCAGAGGTCGCAAAGGCTAACTGTAGATGAAATGTGGCTATTTCTTTTTACCTGAGGCTGGCTTCATCTTTTCTCTGAAAGGTCATTGCGATAAAACAAAAACACATCTCAGGAGAGGAATCATTTATCTCTGGTCAGGTTCTCCTTTCCATTCTGGTACTTTATTTATTTTTCTCATCTTTTGACCACATTTCTCCCCATGTCACCTCCTTCCTCAACGAAGTGAAGTCCAACGCTGAGTTTTGGGTGTCGGTAGAAGTTTGGCGTCGTTGCGCTTATTGTCTCCATTTTAGTTGGAAATCACGTCCACAGACTTGGATGATTCCCCAAATCGCTTTAATCTGTTGGTGATGAGCTGAAAAGTTTAAGAAAATAGCCATGCTAATGGAAAAAGAACAAGGACAAGTCTATATGATAGGAAGCTCATTTCCAGTGCCTGATTTATTTCACATGTCCGTTGTGACCACACATAAATCTTGCCTCTACCTCAGTTTCTTTATTTGTCCAACTAAGATTATAGTAGTCATTTCACAAAAGTGCTATGAGATTGAATTTAAAGCACCTTGATATTCTTAAATAGAAGACAATTAAGAGGAACTTTATATTTATACATGGTATATGCTCTTACGTCTTGGGTTGGATCCAATAACCAGCCTTAATTACAATAATTACGCCTCTGGTCACAGCCAGAAGGTGGGAGTGAAAGGAATCAGGAAAAATGTTTAATCAATGCCCTAAGAAAAAATTCCTTATAAAAGTCTTGTTTTCTCAATTTCTAAACAGTTCTCAGCTGGAAGTTCAGGTCCAAGTTTATGCCTTGACTTTGGACCAGCAAACAGCAGTTGCATTTGGAATTGGCGTTACAGGCAAGGATTTTTTCAGTTATTCACTATGTAGTGGTTTGTTTTAAGTTCATTGCTTATCCAGAGGATGGATCCCTCAGTATTTATGGGCAAAATTCCTGTGACTATGAAACTGCTGGGGATTATCCGACCTGCAAGTGAAATCCAGTTCTGAATATTTATATGATCCAAGCAAACAGTCCATTTCGCTGAACAACGTTCAAATAGTCATCGCTTGGCAAAATCTCTGCTTGTGCTTTTGCCAGCTAAGCAAACTATGCCTGTTTACTTGCCCCACGCCCTACGGTGTCTGCAGTGACATGTGGACGAGCTCAAGTTCAGAGACTATCAATCTGAGATTTTAGTAGGTTATACATGTGAGAGTTCCAGTAATTTTCTGGAGTCTCCAGATTAATTCAGGTGTGAGATCATCTTTTTTTTTTAAGCTTTGTTGCAGCCTGTTGTCTTTCCATGGGTATTCAGAAGGGTATGTAGTATGGAGTTCTTCCCCTGTGAGTACCTCATTAAGAATAGCAATTTGTGTTCTTTTTTCCTCTGTGTTTCAAAATAAAGCTTATGTCCTGGTCTGCTGCCCTCTAAAATCAGCCATTGCTTTTCCCTTCATATGTGATAAAATACCATCTTTAGTGGAGATCTGATCACTCTCTCAGCTCTTCATATATTTTCTTAGATCAAGGTGTGTTTCAGCTCTGGGAGAAAAGATAACAATTTTCCCATACCCAAAAGAAGAGTAAAAACCAGTTAAAAAAAATCCTGCATTCCTTCTGGATGAAGCTGCTGTCTCCTACAGCTGCCTGTGCTACAAACTTTCAAGCAATCTCTAGGTCTCCTTTAAAAAGGGAAAAAGCCTTTTTTCACCATTTAATGTTTCTTCCTGGCTGCAGCTACTGATAGTTTTAGGCCCTTTGACGTGTTGAGGTAAGGACATTTGCCGCAGCCTTGGCCCTTACACTGCCATATCAAAGGTGAACTTTCTATGGAAGAGATTGCGTTTAATTTGGGAGGTATGAAACACTCTAACACACGGGCACCTGTTCACTTGTGTATCTGATGATTTGCTCTACAAAGTAATTTAGCGTAATGCCCAGCCAATTTTTTCTACCCTTATCCTCAAGACCAAGGTCCAATTAATTTCTGTGACGTATGATCAGAAAGTTAAGTGCACGTGCATGCTAGAAGAAGCTTCATTTTTTTCTCCAGGCTGAAGAAACAGCTAGCCATTTCAGGATGATTAACAGATGCCAAAGCTTTTCCTCAGTGATGAGAAAGTGTGCAGCTTTATTTTCCACTAGGTACTATTCAGCTGTCAAGAAGATAAGACCACGGTGTTCTTAAGCCATAGTAAACTGTTGTTAAATAGTCTGACCCATATCTGATCAGCCAGCTCTTGCCCTTATACGCAAAACCAAACATTCTCAATAATTAGGGCTCAGCGGGACTAGTCTAAGCACCATGAGATCCTTTTTAAGGTATGTCCATTTGGATTCTTACAGTTTATGTACCTGTCCCCTAGGCTGTCTTTGAAAGATGTCATCAATTATTACACAGTAAAAAACACACTCGGAGGTGCATGGACACTGAATACATAAGCAGACTCTCTTCTTTATTCATACCAGGCAAAGCTTTATGTCCTGAATAAACCAATGAAGGAATGAGATGAGAAAGTTTTGTTCAACCTAAGGAAGAGGAACACAATTTAGCCCTTTGATTTAACAACAAAATTGACCGACTTATTCTCAGTGAATGACGTGGTTTGAACGGTGCCCTCAGCTGGACAGGGGAAGTTGCTAACCCTCGTGAGCAAGGGTGCTGGGGTGTTACCCAGACCAAACATGTAACACTCACTCCTCACAGCAGTAGAAGCTCATCATGGTTTATTTTAGTTAGGTCGTGTCAGTGCTGGCTTTTATTAATTCACGTGATTCTCACATCTGAAATAGAACGATAGTATCAGTGACACGTAGTAGTGGATTGGCTCCTTTAAGTGTTTACCTCTTTGTCGTACAGGAGCTATGTCCCTTGACAGTGTAATTGAACCAATGTTTTGCTTCAGCTGATTTCCATCCACAAACTATTTTGGAGTTCAGAGAAGAGATCACCTTAAACCATTGAATTCTCCACTTTCACAGTCAATTAGTGATGGCTGCCAATATGGAGGAGGGCAAGGGATATGGGCTGCCCTTGAGAAAATGTCATACTATGCTGATGTCATAAAATAATAATACTACATACTAGGCGTCATTACTTTCACTAGTACATAAAGGCAGCCAGGCACCAGAGCTACTTGGCTGTACTGTTTACACAGGCTGGGTCAGGTAAAACTGTGCTGCTAGAAATGCAAGTTGAACAGCCTGTGCCATTTGGACAAACTGAAATCTAATACCACAAGGTTAGAGTTTACGGCATTAGTCTTCCTATTATCCAGTCCTGATTCTCAGCCTGCGCAAATTGGCCCAACTGCTTTGAAATCAATAGAGCTACATGGGTGCGTGGTGCTTTCTCATTTTATACCCTGCGAGAAGCTGGCCAACCATTCCTCTGTACGTCATTCAAACGTGGAGATATATACGCCTATTAATAGCCTATTGAGCCACTCCGAACCTTGTAACAGCCTCTGTATTCCTAAGCCCTTAGGAAAATCTGCCTAATCATCACGCAGGCGATAATTAAGCCCAGTGATACTCAGGCAGACCGAATCATAAACACAAAATCCTCCGCACAGAATTGTTTTGCTATGCTCTGCGTAGGATAAAACGCAAGAACTAGTGGTTGGCTCTTGCCTCCGTACTATTTTTTTTTTTTTTTACATGACCAAACTAATTAGCTAGATCACACTCTGACACCTATCGAGCTGCAAAGGGGAAATACATATTTTGTTAAAGGCAAAGAACTGTGTGTACCCAGACAGATGGTAGACGTGTATCGGTTTCCTCCTTCTCCTCTTTAGTCTTTTTTTCCCTTTTGGTTTAAGTCACCCAGACCTTGTCTTTTCAGTAATGTCATAATCAGCAAGCTGAAGGCAAGGCTGCTGATAATTGTTCTTTATGTTGCTCTTTGTTTAGTATCTGATTCAATACATCTGCGTGGACACCATTCCATCACCTTCTTAGTAACAAAGGTGAAAAAAATCAATGGCAATCAGATTACCTTGTTAACAGAAAGGCTAAAGGGCCAGTGTGTTAAGTTCACAGTGCATCACCTTTCATTTAAAACATCTCACTTCTGGGGTTTCTGTTTTATTTTTTTATTATTTACCCTTTATTATTATTTATAGCACTGAGGGTTCCTCAGTATACCTTGACATAATTGCATTAGTCTTCCCCTAGGTTAGGCTGGGCAGCTGTGGCAGCTTTTCTGAGGGATGCAGTGTTAGTTTTGATGAGGCAGCTCTGTCTGCAAGTCCTCGCTTCACACGTGGTTCATAACAAAATCCAGGAAAGTCTGAAAACCTTGTGTAATTGTGTGTTGGGTGTTTTTCCTGGTCACCTTCTCCTTTCCCCCTTATTCCCTGGGATAGACTCAGAGGCACAGTGTGACTTACAAGTTGTGCTGGACAGAACGGCCATTGCAGAGCACCAGCTGTTTATTGAAGGAAAGTAGAGATTTTTAGCAAACAGGGAAAACAAAACAAACCCAACAACGGATAATTGCAGGATACAGTGCTAGCAGCCTGTGATTCCCTGGGCACCCGAGTTGTAGGATTTAGGGCTACGACTGCAATCTGGACTAAAGAATCACTCTGATTGTTTGTAGTTCATAAACTTGCTGTGTTCCTTTTAAATGACTAAAAAGATTTATTAGAACCATTCTTCTGACGAGAAAGAGTTTGCACGATTACCTTATGCTTTCCTCTATAACTCAGTTGTGTTCCCGCCTGCACCTCCAAGTCCTTTCTTATTGCTGCCGGTAAATACGGGCGAGTTCTGTTTCTGGATCAGCTACGTCTCTGCTATGGATAAAACAATTCTTGTGGTTTTGCTGGAGACTCTGTTAAATCTGTTGGAATCCTTTCTGAGAGATATAGAGCAGCGCAAACTTTATTAATCAGGCTGGGGTATCACAATTTGCTATTATAAATATGAATGAGCAGGGAGTGTCTCCTGCAAAGAGCTTGCTGTCTTTGTAACTGTCAATCACATGAGTCATTCTCATGAGCTAAGAAACATTTTAGGGTGGTTTGGAGTTAGGCTTTTTAACGGCACTGACTTTTCCATAGTTTGAATAACAAAACAACTAGTCTCGTACCTGTTATTTCATCTGTCTTCCCAAGCTGAAGTTGTGCTTAGGCAGGTACTTTGTGTACATCGGCCGGTGAAGAATCATGTCCAGCAAATCCCTGAGGGAAAACAAGAGGCAGGACAGAAAAAAGCGGATGACTGATTAAATTCAACAGGGTCTTTATTTTTCATTCCTTGAAAAATGTTGTTCAAGTATCTTTTAGCTCTAACTGAATTCATGTAACTATTAGAGACCTCTTCACCACAGATTCCCACAGCTAGAATCATTTCAATTAATTAAGTGTAGCAGAGGTTAGTAACGATTTTAAGTTGTGGAATGAAATTACCTTAAGAGATGGCAAATTCCTTGTGTGTTTTCTCCTCCTTCATTTGGGTTATAGCCATCAAAATTATAATTTTGGCAATGGATTAAAACCAACCACACATCAAACAGGCTTCAGTCAAAATCCAGACCTTTGTTTTTAAGGAAAGATGCAAAAGGAAAGTAAGTAATTCAGAAATGTTTGTTTCTGCAAGTTTTGTAAGTGTTGTAAGTCTGAAAACCACAAAGAAGACCATTCAGCAAATTACCTATATCAAAAATAGTAGAGGAAATAGGGACTAATCAGACATTCAAAAGTGATGAGTGATTTCTGACATCTAGTGCAGGCAAACATCTCCTCTCTGGGATCCCAAGCCAGCAGCATTTATTGGATCCCAGCTCCAATTTCCCTAGTATTTTTCCAGTTGTGAGTTTTGAAGGCCTGAGGTATGTTCCCTACCGGAGACAAACATGCTGCATCAAGGTCAGGAGGAGGAACAACTTCAATCTGGCAAAGAAGCCAGGGCAGCTTCAGTGCTCAACTCCTCGAGCAGACAGCGGAGAATTTACAGCCTCAGCCTGCTCCAACCTCCCCATAATTACACACGCAACCCTACACCCCTGATAATTACCAGCCAGGCAACAAGTTTCCCTCTGGTCCCACATAAGGAGGTCTATTTTGTACCCGGAGTTTTCAAATGGAAAAAAAATCCCAGCTCTGATGGGATTTCAGGTTACCCAGCTGCACGGAGTGGTAAGACCCATGTCTGGTTTGAATGTAGCATGGGGGAAGCGGGAGAGGGGAGACAAAAAAGAGGGAATATGGGTAAAAAAAGGCAAGAAAAGATTTGATCCTGCAAAAGGGGGACCCGTGTGGCTACAAGGAGCTGCCTGTGCTGTGTAGGGTCAAGATCTCAGCTTGGGTGAACGGCAGGAATGGCGATCATCTGCTGTGTAAACCAGAATAACTCCTCAAAAAATTCTTAGCACATTACATGGTACTTGTGCAACTGATATAGAATTTCACACCTGTTGGATGCATTATCCAGCCACCAAAGACAAGAGCAAGGTGTTTAAGACAGATCTATGTGGGGTGCAATATCTAAGCTTTACACATTTTCCTTACTCATTTCATAGAAGACGCTGCATTGTGAAGCACCAGGCACTTTTAGGAACCCATGGAGAAATGTACGGTGAATAAAGGGCGCCCTTGCCCTTCCACAACACAGTCTTTCAAGGACAGAGTTGGTTTCTCTATCAATGAAGCTTTGAAAGGAACTTAGGATTTATAAAGTGCACTGATGGCGAAAGCAGCAATGTCCACAGGAGTCTGATTTTCTGGCTCAGGGAACCAGGCCCTCCAGAGGCCCTAAGCGCCTTCATGCCAAAAGCCTGGAACAAAAGGACACGTTTCTGTGTGAAATCTGTCTCTTCCCACGCTTTGCGCTTGCTAAGATGCAGCCTTTCAACGGGGAAGTGAAAAACGCATGTATTTTACTAATTAATGTAAACTACATCAACCTGGGAGGGTTTGCAAGTGGGGGAAATGCAGCTCGTAGGTGACTGGTGTTTCTGATTACACCAGGTGAGATATATTGAGTGGTGAAGCAAATAGCCGTGGTGGGTTTTTGTCTTCTTTTTATGTGACAATGCTGTTAGCTAGGGAGCTCAAAGCAAAGACTGTTATGGTGAAAGGAAAGTAGAAAAGTTCCTGGGACAGCAAAACTAAATCTGGTTGAGGATTATCTCAAAAGGTTTGTATTCGAGTGGTTTCTCTAGAAAATGAGAAACAAATAGCTCTTGTAGAGGGAGAGTCTAGCAGTGGGACCTGGGCGTCCGAGCAGCACGGTAGCCTGGGCTATAGAGCTGCCTTAAATGGGGCTATGGAGCCTGGGAAGGAGCAGGCTTGGTGCTCTCCATGGAAGTGCATGTGCCAATACAGTATGAAAATTAGATTTATGGTTCTTGCTGGCTGAGCCAGAATCATACGTGCTACGGAGATGGTTATGGTGCTCCTGGGGTGGAGAGGGCTGTTGGAGATGAGGACTGTGGCGTATTCCTGTACGTGTCTAGCACCCTTTGTGCTGGAGGAGCAGAGGGGCTGGGCATCCCGAATCACTGCAATCTCCAGCCTTGATGCCCAGCCAAGTTCTGTCCTCACTTACACAATGGCAATTTAGATTTTGACCAAAGATTTAATTTATTATTAAGGCCATATGTTTCTCATAACTATGAGTTTTTTGTCAGAACCCATGAGCATTAGGGGCTTTTTGTCAAGAATAATAGAAAATTCCCATTGAGTAGGATTCCACTATGTGTTGCTATTAACTTAGCTCCATATATCTTCGAGGGTGTGGAGAGGGAGGGCTTTAAATATTTTTAAACAATCCATGTAAAAAACTTTTTCTTCCCTTAACTTTTCTCATTACAACTTGATATTAAACTAAATAGTTTTATGAAACTTACTTCTTCAAATTAAAATTAATATGTTTCCATTTTTACAACCAAGCCACAAATCTTTATATTTTTGGAGCCAAGAAAGTGCCAAAATACATTTACTTAAAAAAAAAAAAAAAAACCAAACAAAACCAAACCAAAGTTAAAAACAGAAATGGGTTGGGGTGGTCTATATTTGAACCATAACAGAAATTCAAAGATCTTGCAGGCTAAATTGTAATGATTATTGTGTCTGATTTGATCAGGGATCTATGCAGGGAGAAAAGAGGAAGAAAAAGCAGAGACTGAGACGTTTCCCTCCAGTAAAGGGTGATATTGCTGTGGAATTACAGTAGTTGGTGATGATGTGCAAGGCAGAAAAGACTTCAGTTGTTTCTGTTGCAGGTTTGTTGCAGCAGTAGGTTAACTAGAGGAAGTCTTGAAGATGTATTACTATCAAGAAGGAGATGGAAATTACTCTTAGTCACTTTTCTGATGGCAAGGGTACTTCAGTAATGACTGTTTAAAAGCTTGCTTCATAGGGTAACCCGGGTATTGTGTACTTCAAACTGGGGTAGTAGGTCACTCAAGGTAATGAGACCTCCATAGAGGCAACGTGAACCAGGGTCCCACAAAAGCCTAATGACACCAGATTTAATTGGAAGACTTGGTTGGTGAACCAATAAAATCCCTTAACCATAAGTAGCAATATGGGGGCTGGGGTTCTGCCCGCAAGTAATCGCTTAATGGTGTAAAGCATTGCAGAGAAAAGCCAAAGTCATATTTTTGCTATTAGAGCAGACAGAAATCAGTTCACTTGCTTTCTTGTTTGGATATTCTATGCATTTAAGAGATTAGATTAATAATAGTCTAAACTGAATACGCTGTGGCTAGGCTAATCTTTAAATATGTTATGGCAGAGCAGGCCTGCATCTTAATGTGGGTTTCGGCTTTGTCTTACATAATGGAAATATTCGCGAAGTCTGGAAAGCCACAAACCCCAGCATTGGGATTTATTCAGTCTCCATAATACGATGCTTTCCGCCCTCCTCTTAAGGGCTGTCGTACGCTTATATTTGTATTATACTACTTTTCAACAGGTGCTGCTGCTGCGGATAAAGGGACCCCACATTACATAGTTTCACAAAAACGTAATCCTCAAATGTGGTGCCTCGGCCGTGCTTGGCTTGGCACTCTTTCAGGCACAAGGTGCCCTTGGAGGATGTGGGCTGTCTTTATCAAAGAAGATGCTCCCTTTGGGATGGGGGATTATCTGCACACACCTTCTGTCTGACACAAAGACCCAAGCACTCATACTTGTCTGGCTGGTGACCCAAAAGCAGCTTTAGGGTAGACCCATGGCAAGCTCTGCAACCTATTCTTTATGTTTTCCATGCATTTCTGTTTATAAATTCCTTGCATAAAACACCCTCCTCTGTACTTGTGCCGTTTCTTGTGTCTGCATGCTGACTTGTGCCTTTTGCCTCTTCCTTCAACCCATTTCTGGAGGGTGGGGAAAAAAAAAAAAACACTCTAAAATCATATTGAAAAGTTATTCTAATAAGGTGTTTTGTGGGAAGGGTTTTGAGACCATTTATTGAAAGACCTCGTGAAGTGCATATACTTTGAGGAGATGTTTGGCTTGCTACCCGTTAGCTTGTTGCTGAGATGTTTTTTGGTGGCAACTCTTCTCCGTGGTAGGGGATGACGCTCAAAGTAGATGCATAAAATAAAAGAATAAAATTATTTTGATCACAAAACAGAAGATACCGACACTAAACTTCTTTTTTTTTGTTGTTGTTTTTCTATGCAGCGTATATGGGCACACTGCTACCTCCTCTGAGGAGGAAAAAATGTGTTTATTGGGGCACCTAAGGTGTCACTCGTATATTGGTGACACCAAGACAAGGCAGAAGGTTTCAACCTGATGGAAAGCATTAAAAAAAAAAAATCCATGGAAGTTATGAGGATGAACTTTCAAAGCTTACACAAGTGTGTATCTGTTGTGACTTGCCCAAGAGCGGCCAGGAAAGCTCACGTGAACACCGCGACAGTGCCTGCTCCCTTGGCTTAAGTGCTCTCAAAGGCTCACCCCCGTGCTAAACAGCTCAGTGTATGAGAGGAATGATATTTCAGCTGTCAAAAGCAAACAGATTTTTTTGTTGTTGTTGTTTAAATTTTTGACTTTTTTTCCATGCAAGATCCCTAACTACCGCTGCATGCGTACGCATGTCTCTGAAGCTGCCATATTGCACAATGTATTAGCATGGTAGGTCAGACTAGAGCTACATTGCCAATACTATTCCAGTAAGAGAGCTGGCATGAAGAAAAGATGACTGAATTAGTGGCCAATTGGGACATTTTCTGACCTACTCTTTAGGAACCAAGTCCTCTGAACTTTCCCATTATCCTTCGGCTTCATCCTTTTAATAGGGACCAAATCTCCATTAACAATTGAACACCGACAATAAGTGCCATCAGGAAAAGGAAATTCAATTTTAGTGGGGGATGACAGCCTTACCTTTTCGCGCTTAATTGGCCGTATTGTCTCCAAAAGTTAATTGGTTACTTAGTCCAGGTAGTTAGTAAAATGTTTAGCTGCGTCAAAAAGCCCAGGCTCCTACTGTTAATGGGGCATGAAATGGAATGTTTGATACTGCAAATAAAATCAGTGATATTCAAGGATGTTATGGTAGGTAATGCGTTGAAACTGCCATTTAATGGGTCCTGGAAGATTAGGGTAGTGTCAGCTGGAACCGCCCGGTCTCTTTTCTGACATTGTTAGTTGCCTCTTCATTTACTTAACGGCTGTCTGCACTGATTACATAGGCATAAAACTCCCTACAAAAAAACAACAGAGACACGCTCTATTAGCAGTCCAATTAGAACTATTTGCATATTACAGTTCATTTCTGCTTAAGTGAATCCCTAATACAACTTTAGGAAAAAAAAAAAAAATCCTATTGTCATTTAAAAAAAAAAAAAAGACAAGAAAAGAAAGGAAAAGCCTTAAAGGTGATCTTTTCTCTACCTCTTCGTTCTCTCTGGATAAATTCAGTAAAGGTCCATAAAAAATAAGAGGTGGTTGGGCAGCGGGAGATTTCTCTTGCAACCTTAGACGATGATGACTTTTTTTAATATACCAGTAAATTAATGCCAACTTTTTTTACATGGCCACTGTGGAGGTTTTTTCCTAGATTGTTTTTCAATTAATATTTTTTTTTTTTAAGTTTTCTTTAAAATATCTTAAGGTAGATGTTAGATCAACCTTCACCTTGGGTTTCTGGAGCTAAACAGCTAATGTGTCTGGGAATGGGCCTCGGGAGGAAGCCCGCTCGATGCTGTGCAGTTCACCTACCCTATTAGCAAATGGTGGTAAATGATCCCCCCCTCCGCCTTCTCCCAACCTTCGCCCACCCCCTTAGAGGCTGGAGCTAATAGGGAGGTAATACAGTCTCTCTGCTCCTCTTGAAAACACTTCTGCCTAAATTTTAACCTGTCGTCAAACAGAACAGAGGATTTGGTCGTGAACTGGGACAGGTGGGAGCAAATGCCTCCAAACTCTCAGAGCTTCAGAGGGGTCTTCTCCTGCAGGGAATAAGAGGATTGAGCTAGAAGTGGTGGCGGGTGTTTGCCGGAGGCCTCTTTTGGCCCATGTGTAGAACGGGAAGAACACCAGCCGAATGGCCAGGTCACCGTGGGACTTTTGCCGAAGCGACAGCAGCGCTTTGAGACCTGCGGTCGCAGCTGCAACGGCAGCGATGGCGCTCGTACGAGCAGCGAGTGAGCTTATGGTTTTTGATGCAGTGCCCTTCAGGACTCTAAGGTGACTGCTTCCCTAAAAAAAAAAAACAACAATATTGCTGGTAATAACAGAAGAAAATAATTTCCACTCTCCCTTTTAATTTCAGCTTTCGCCTAGTCTGCTCAGCCTGGTGAATTTAAAGGCCTCTTTTTAAGATGGTAATTACAATTTGTGCTCACGCTTGCCCACGAGGTGGATAGGCTGTTTCTCCTGTGAAATAAAAATGCTGATTTTTATTTTTTTTTTTTTTTTTTAATTTTTCTTCGCCCCCCCCCCCCCGCCCCCGCGCCGCTTTCTCTTCTGTTAGCACGTTTCCTGGGGCCCCGCTCTCATGAAAACCCGGGGACTCACAACCAGCCAGAAGCTTCTCACCTGCCTCTTGGTTGGCTGGGATACATCTCCGAGGGTCTCCAAGCCGGGGCTGGCCGGGTGGGAAAGCTGAGTTGCTTGATTGGTACTTGGATTAGAGGCACCTAGAGGAGCCCAGGGGAGATCTTTGATGTTCAAATGCTAATGTAAATACCGACAGAGTTATTTCCAAAGCTCGCACAGCTCAATTCCTTTTTACATGCAGACCTAATTTCACAGGTCAGCCAACCCACCTCCGCTATTATCTGGATTTAGCGATTAATAGAGGATTTCAGTAGTTGACTGTGACAAATAGTGGCTAGGGAAGGGAGTGAAAAACTGTTCTAAAACAAGGAAGGTTTTTAACAGGTCCTTCTCCCCGCGTCCATTATTTTTATGCCGACACGTAAACAGCTGCAAACCAACCCAGAACAGGGAAAAATCTCTCAAGGCAAAGAGTGAAATTCTCAATTTCTCTCTCCTTTCAATGCCTGCCTTGCGCAGGAGAGGAGTCACAGCGTGCAATATGTATTGTTTTTATGCCCTGTTGGGTCCTTTGTATCCAGCCTCCCGCCGTATATCTAACGCTCATTCACACTTACCAGAGATGAGTATTTTCAGACAAAACTCCGGCACTAAAACTCCCGCTGCCTTCCCGGGCTGGCCAGAGGCAGAGGGTGCAGATGTTGGGTGGGGGGGGGGGACACACGCGGCCCTCGGCCCCCGCATACGCCCTGTGCTCCCTGCCAGGAAAATGGCTTTCTGGAAAAGGACTGCCTGCTAATAAAACGGACCTAAATCAGTAAGCAGTGATTAAGGATCGGGCAGTGCTTTCTGCTGCCGGTACTTGAACACATGCTTTTCTCTCAGGAATTAAAGAAAAAAAAAAAAAAAAGCTCTGAGTTATTTTGAGGAGTAGTTTCTTGCAGATGAGGTGAACGAATGAGAAAAGCAATAGTTGGAAAATATTCATTTTTTTTCTTATAAAAGAAAAAAAAAAAAAAGAGGGATGGCAACCAAAATTGCCTCTTTAAATAAAACATCAGCCAGGAATGCAAACTCTCAAACTCTACTCTGTTTATATTTTTTTATATTCAACCTCTACTCTGTCTTTTTCTTTTTTTTTTTTTCTTTCTTTTTGTTCCTGGTTCAATGTCATGCCTAGTGGAATAGCAATTCACAGAAAACGTGGGATAAATCATTAGTTCCAGTTTATTCTACTTTTTATTTACAGCGAGAATTTCCTTACCGCTGAACTGAATTGATTACTGGCACGGGATTATTTAATTATTAGTGTGGGACTACTTGGGCACTGCTGTGCCCTGGGGGGGAAGGTGGTGTTTTGGATGCAGAGGGATTGGGTAAAGGCCCGATGGGCGGCATGGGAATGGGATGGATGCTTGAATTTTTCCAGGGATTATTCTGCAGGTAACTCCAGACTCAGGAAACCCTTTTACCTCTTCTTTTCCATTAATGTTTTTAATGTGAATTAGCAGAGACCTTGTCCATTTTAAAAACTCTGCTACACTATTAGTTACTTGCAAAAAACCCATGTACTCAGTCATTTGTTAATCATGGTGGTGTTTTCATTTATTTTTTTTCTCTTTCAGTGAGGGGGGAATCAAGTTGCCAGTTGCACTTTGCATTTGTGATTAGGTTCTCTTACCCATCCTCCCGGGATTTCCAGTACTGAAACAGGAGGGATTTTTTTTTTTACTTTTGTTTGTGTGGGGTTTTTATAACGGTACTGTTTTAAAAAAATCCAAAATTTGACACTGAAGATATTTGCCAGAGACTTCAAAAAGAAAAAAAAAAAAAAAGAAGAAAATTTACTTTTTGTTACCAGTTAGAAGTCTGCATCACAAACTCTGGTGAACTTTAGCTGTCCGCTGATGACCGGTGTGCCTGCGAGCCAAGAAACTTGCCTAGTAAAGGGAATACGTGGGCTGAGCAGCTCCGGGGTCAGCCGGAGCCGGGAAATGCAGTGTCACAAGAAAAACAATTCGCTTGAGCCCCGCAAATGTAAATGGGTGCATTGACATCCCTGGGCCTGAGTCGAAAGCTGAGGGTGGGTCGTTCCATCCCGGTTTCATGCCTGTCTTTTAGGGAAAATCAGAGCTGTTTTATGGTTTTGTTTGCGTAACCGAGAGTCGTCTTTCCCTGGTCTTCGTTTGCCCGCGTGGGGCTGGGTTTTGATGCTGAAGCCCTGGCTCTAAAGCACCCTTGTCCTGACCTGGCGTTTAGCAGCAGGATTGCATTACTAATGAGAGCATGTTTGAGCGCAAATAAAATAAATACATTTTACAAAACTCAGGCCAGTTTCAAATATTCAGGCAGCTGTCTTTGCCAGTCACCTGCCAGTTTATTGCTTCAAGTCCTTTCCTCTGACTTAAAATCCTCTTAGCTCAGGCATAAATGACTTTTGTTGTTCCTTTTTGTTTACTGCTTTGGCTGCACACAGAACCCTTCTTGGAAATCTCTTCTTTCCCAAGTATGCTACTTTGGCACATGAAATAATTTGGCTTTTTTTTTAAAAAAAAAAAAAACACCCCACAACATTTCCAGTATTTCTGGCCCTCTGGAAAGGAAAAAAAACAAGGGAAGACTGGATTCCTCGCTTGTTGAAGAAGTGGCAGAACAAATCTGTTCGTTAAAGAGAACACAGAGTAGGGGGAAACGCGATATTTCAGACTCATTTTCGTGTTGGGGCATATCCTTCAGGACCTTTCCCAGTACTGTTTGGGAGAAGGGGGCAAAAAAAAGAAAGAATTTCTTTTTTTCTTTTTCCTTTTTCTCTTTTTTTTTTTTTCGCTTAGTGATGAGAATTCCCATTTGAGAACACTGCTTTACGTCCAGGCTCCTGACCACAGCATGTCCCTTACTTCCACAGCTATTCTCTCCTGTAGGAACTTCGGTTCCATTTCTAACTAGCAAGCTCTTCTGGTATATGTATATGTGTGCGGGCTCACATAAATAAATACATTGCCTACCCTTCGTAATTGCATTAGTAGTTTCCAAACTTGTTGAAACACAGGCTCCTTGTTAGCTCCCCTGAAGTGACAGTGAACGACTGTGTTTTCATGAGCCACCCTCAATCATCTTTATAATCAAAGTGGTGACGGAGACAATGCTGCCATTGACCGCGCTGAGCACTCTCTGAACTTTGCGGACCCTTTGGGTACATCTTCCAGCCACGCTCCTCCGCTTTTGCCTTTTTAAGTCACAGTGAAGGCTTATGCTTGCTTCAGTTTTACGGCAATTCCCCCATGTCCTATGATCATCTTTTTTGCACTTCCCTGGGATCCGGCCGGCGCTTCCATGTGTCCCCGCTGATGCGGTGTCCAGCGCACATCACGGCATTGTAGGTACACTTACAACAGAGTTTTGGCAGACAGAGCTCTTTGGAGCCAATGGCAATTTCATGCACACGCATCCGAAGGCATAATTTGACCCCAAGGAAGCCTGCAGTTAGACATGGATAGCAAGCATTTGATTACCTGTGTGCACCTTTAATTATATCAAGGTGCATGTAATTAAAAATGAAGTGCCTGATTCACCGCTACGTTACTCCATTTCATGCTGGAATAATTGAAATGAGCAGGATTGTGCCCCCGTGGAAGTGGTGTAAAACTGCAGCGAGAGGGGCATAAAGGTGTCCCCTAGTCAGTTTTGGGAGAGTTGGTGAGTCAGAGTCACACCTTGCGGGGAGGTTATCTTTCCGTGTAGCTAACAGAAGTCCATAGCATGAGCACACACGCAAACACACGCTACGTTTTCGTCATTGATTAACTGGTCTCGTGACCTTTTCAGCAAGAGAAATAATTGGCAGTTTTAACCAACAATAAATTGATCCCATTATTCAGTATAGAATATTCCACTGATTTCAAAAGGGATGCTTATTAAAGAGGCCAGCTACTTTCTATCAGTGTCGTGCATGTGTAAGTAAGCAGGGCTATTATATGCCATCTATGACAATGGCAGGACAAGTCATAAACACAAACATTCACACACAGCCAGGTCTCCAAAGCTCCTATTTGCCAATTACAGTAATGCTGATGACATATCTAGTTTAACGCACGCAGCATTAAAATAGTCCCCCCTTTTCTAGGAAAATCTAATTACACCAAGCCCAAGCACTCAATCAAACCTGTTATTCTGTGGCTAAACAGCCCAGTGTTAATGCAATTTGAGGAGATCCAGGCCGTGACTGGGAACGTCATGTATTAACAATATCTAATGGGAGCTCCCGTAGGTAAATGAATATGCTAACAAGCAAGGTCGCTGCTAAATCTAATATCTTTAAGCTGTTTAATTCCAAACAGTCCCTTAATAAATCAATTGACCGGGAGAGCTGATGCCCCTATCAATTATTCAAGAGGGCAAATAAATATTTCAGATGATTTGATAGGAAGGCTAGTGCTGGTCTTATAGAAAGCTTTGCATTTCATTAGCCTCTTGCTAAAAGTTTTATAATGTGCGGAACAGTGGTGGTTTTCCCTAATCTAGAAACCCTAAGTGTGAGGAAGAAGAGACTGAGGTGTCCTGCTTCGGCCGCGTAGTCTGCCAGGGACTCGACGACAGCTGACACGGGAAGAGGTGGGAATAGTGTCAGGCTTCCTAGGGACAACTTCTCCACCCCAGCAAATGATCGGGAGGAAAACCAGAGCGCATTTTCATTTCTGGGGAATCCAAAAGAAAAGTAATCTGAAGAAGCTGGGATTAGCGGTTAATACCATGTGCCATGCTGCCTTTTGTAAATGGGGGAAGTCATTTGTGTTTGCATTGGATTATTTGTGTGTTTATGTTAACACTGAGCCATGATTCAAGTTTGCCAAATGCAATTCCCTTGAAGGAAAAGCAGAGTTATTAAAAGAGGTGCTGCCTGTAATTGATCCGCATTAAGTAAGTGAAGCTTGCAAAGTGCTCGAGATACTTGGATGGAAGATGCCAGGAGTGCAAAATATTATTCTATAAGAGCAAAGTATTATCATTGTATCTGAAAAATTGCTGATCATTGAAACATGTGGTTTATTATAAAATCAATAAAGATAAAGTTACAAGAGAAAGGGAGAGAAAACGTACCTGTCGCTGGAGAACAAAGAAGAGGGAAGTCCCTGAGGAAGCGTCTTGTTTAAGTGTGTGTAAATTCGCTTGCCTCTGTCCAATCCATTTATACCACTAATACGGATTAAAAGTCAGTGATTACTTAGATAAGCATTTCAGTTTATGAAAAGAAACCCGTGTCATAAAAAAATAATCTATTGTTCTGCAGTGCATCGCTCGATCAGAATATGAATCTGTGTCTCCCTGTGATGACAAGTCAGGGTCTACGTTCCTGCCATAACTCTCCCACCCAAAGTGTCTCTTCCATAGAGAGGCCCCGATAGGAGCAGGATGAAGAAATAAGCTTGGGATGTAAGTGTGCTGGCACCAAAGTCATCAACACTGAGCCTGAAGCCTCCCACTGAGTCTCATCAGTATGGAGGACATAAAAAATGAGATTCTTGGAACAACGGTGAGCAAGGAGGTCTCTGCCTGGCATGGTGCTCGCAAGGGAGTGCAAAGTCCCCAGTAGCCCCCCCTGGGTTCATGTGCTGATGAGGAGGGAAACTCAAATCCTGCTCCCTCCTGAATTACAGCCTGGATGGAATTCCCCGAAGAACGGTTTGCAATTTCCTCCCCACTAATGCGGCCCTGCACGAGGCATTCTCTACAGGGTGAGGGAGAGGAGTTCCAGCTACAAAAGTCCTGTTGCTAGGAAGCTGGTTTAAAAATTAGATGTAAGGGAAGTTTTTAAATCATTCTGGACGTGTAAGAAAACACTACACTTTCTGAAGCTTGACTAGAAAAGCATCTGACACTCCAGACTGGCTCCTCAGCAGAAATAGTCTGATTTACACCTCCTCTAGAACGGGCTCTTGGTTTCTTCTGCTTTTTCTCCCTAAATAGCAAGATCCGTATAAAAATCACTGAATGAGGATCTTCTATGGCAGCAGTTTTACATTGCAAATTACTCAATGAGGTATGAAAGAGACATCTCAGCTGCGCGAAATCATAATTTAAATGTTAGGTTTGCCTTATTTTCAGCTTCATGACTCAATGGAGTAGATCCTCTACATGGCATTGAAAGTAAAGTCTGGTCAAGTTTAAAATCAGATTCAGGGATTTTAACTCATTCTTAAGTATCCTTTTTCTTCGTCTCAGAATACCATGTTATCGTGTGTATGCTGAAGCCGCGTCTGTGTGCCACAGAAAATTGCACGGCAAAGTGGGAAAGGGAATTACTCTGCACGTGGAAAATATAGAAGTAGCATAGGATATTAAGACACAGCGGAACTATTAACCAAACATAAAACTTGAATCCTAGAACACTTTTTTATTTTAAGTCCAGTTTCTACTTGTTTCCAAAAAACCCCCCACCCTTTCAGGAACAAAATCTTTGCTTGCGTGAGAATATACGGCTCACATAAACACATGTAGGAGCGGTCTGTATTCCTGTTTTCAAGAGGGAATACTTTTTCAACCTCTTGCAAAAGCTATTTCTTTTAGAGGGGACAGCATCTCTGGCAATTTCTTGGAAAAACGGGAGTAAAGCCATATGGGAAATTGGTGCAAGAGGGTTTTTTATTTTTCTTTTTCTATTTTCCATTAAAATAGGAATTCTCAAAACATGTGCTTTGGTTTCAATTTATGACAGGTCTTTGAGATCCATCTGTCCCTGGGGACCTCAAGGGCAATATTGGTGAGGATTTTATGAAAATGTTGGTGCAGAAAATTATATGGAGTTGTTTATTGTATTGAATCTTGTGTGTCTGGTAAGGGATTGTGGAGCAAGTACACTACAATCAGGTCTAGTGATTATTGAAGCCTTCTTGTTTCTTTTACTCTGATAATTTTAGACTTCCGTGAAGGTCGGGGTCTGTACTAGTGGGATTTTCCACTTAGGCTCTTCTACCTATGGGCTAAATATACGCAACTATGCTGGTTTGTCAGCAAAGCTTCCGCTATTATTATGAGACTTGTTTTGAAAATGTGGCCCCTCGCAGAAATACATGGAGATGCTGTTGATGTCACTTTTGTCCTTTTGTTCCTTTTTTTTTTTTAAAAAAAAAAAAAAGAAGAAATATATAGAGAATAATAATGAGAAAGTGTTCATCTAACTCATTCACAAGGTTCTACCTGCCATCCCTTATGCTCAATGAGTATGTGAGGGCACTGTTAGGCATATGTGCATGTAAATTACCTCTAACTGCACATCTCTATTATAGGCAATTACACTAATGTGCTGGAATGATACATTTAGTGTCTTCAGAAGATAGAAGCTGGGTGGAGGGCAGGCTGATTTGAAGATCAATCTGGATGAAACAAAGAATGGTATTTATTTGGCAGACCACTGGGGAGAGCTGGCTAAAACTGCAGAATGAGATAACATTAGCCATTTGATAAGTGAGGCTTGCAATTTAGGAGTCTTATTTGCTTTTAATTTAAAAAAAATAATGTCTGTGGATTTCTAGGCTAAGATTGGGAACTACTACTCTCTGTCTGTATAATAGCTATCTCAAGCAGTATGAATTGGCAACCAGGAAACGTGACAGGTATTTGGGTGTGACCTATGCAGGCTATACGTCTATTCAGGTGTCAAAATCTGTGCTCCCTTGCTCATACGTGCAAGGCAGAGCCCCCGTGGTGACTACCCATGAGGAAGAAAGAGCGATGCCACCATTGACTATGTGGTTGCCCAAAAACCTACAAAGTGTCTCTTTTTGGGCAAGAGGAATTCAGTGTGCTTGCCTGTCTGTGCCTTCAACATGGAGAGTTTAAATTCCTGAAATACTCTTTGCTGGACAACTCTTCTCAGCTAAAAAGAAAAAAAACTTGAACTCATAACAGAAGCACTTTTCGGTGGCCTTTGTTCCAGCCTTTCAGTGCTGGGCAGAATTCAGGGGACTTTATTTATTGGTGCTTGAATCTCAAATGCTTTACTTGAAAGTTATGGGAGGAAAGTCCTCTCCGCTGGCAACACAGAGCCTTGAGGTGTGGAGAGAGAAATTTCTAGATTAAAAGCACCAGCTCTCCCCATGACTTTCCCTTCTGCAGTACCACCATGACTATGGGCTGCTTCTGCTACTTGTTCATGTTCTGGCCTCTCTCTTACTTTCATTTGGGAAGAAACAGAGGAAAGTTGCATGAAGTTAGCTATGAGGGTTAGGCGAGTGTCCTGCCAGGTGGTATCGCTACCTGATATTGGTAATATCACATGAGTTTTCGGTTTTTATAATTGCTTTACATGTGGTAAGTCTTACAGCAAGCTTGGGACAGAGACATTTCATACTATTGGTTTCTATTTCAAATACACAAACTTTAGATGGCAGTGACATATGAAAGATTATTATCTGATAATATAAAATACCTTGATCAGCACAACCTATGCAGGTAATGCGTCCCACTGAAAGCAGTGAGCAAGTCTAAGTAGAGAAACCGGGCTCGTAAGTGAGGGAAAAGTAAATAGGAAAAAGTAAGCAATCTAGTTGTCTTCTACCTCTATATTATGATAAAACATTATGACTAGTTTCCATGGCAGCTTAAATAAATCCCGCACTCTACAACTTAACACAGGGCGCCCTACATGTACTGCGATGGTCAGAAGTGATGATCATCATGATGAGCCATTTTAATAACAAAAATGTTTGGTAACCCTGACTGCCTGGGGGTGACGGAATGAGCAGACTTGCGAGGGACACTGGCCGGTGCGATGTTACGGGGCACAGGGCGCAAGGCACAAGGTCAAGTGGTGAAACAAAGTCGTGCGTATTTGTGGGCTGCAGGGAGAAAAGGAAAGGGTGGGTGGAAGGAGAAGAAAGACAACTCTGCTCCCAATGTGAATAAAAGTCTAAATATTTTATATGCTTTCTGAAGAATTTGGGAAATTTTATACCAAGGACCTGCTTTTTACAGGGATTTGCTTTGCATCCCACAGGCTGCTTTGAAGAGTCTTCCCATTTTGTATTTGGCTGCACCATGAGGGGATTACTTCCTGGTGCTTAATAAATGCAGAAAAGAGACTCGAAGGGCCACGCACGCTCCCCCACGCACACATGCATGCAACTTAGATGTCCAGCAGATAAGTGCAGTATTTTGTTTACAAGGAGATATTACACTGGAAATCCTATTAGCAATCAGACAGTCTGCTGGCTGGATTTAATAAACTTCAACCAAAGGAGTTATTCAAGCTGGCATATTAACCCCTAAAGGCTTGGTTTTACATTGTAGGTGCACCCCTAACTTCCACCTGCACTGGTGGATCTGGAGCTGGATGCACTGCGTGCGCGAGCTGGGGTTTTGCCAGTCAAACTGTTTAAAATCAAGAAAGAAATTCATGGAGAAATTCATAGATAGGATGATTTTATTACATCTATGTCTGCAACGCAGGGATGTTGGTGCATCTTAAATAATGCCTCGTCATCACGAAATCTCCCCCCAGCCCTAGGTCTTAGTCCCACGGAGTCTGGCACTGTGAGAAGGATGGAGGGACATATCCCTTTTCTAGGGAGCAAGGCTGTGATTTGGAAAGGGGGTATGGGCAGACGGACTCCATCCCCTCAGCCTCCGCCTGCGTAAGACTCGCTGTGCTGTCGTAGCTTAAAAAGACAACAAGCAGATGGAGAGCAGGGAAGTAGGATGCAGCATACACAAATTAAAAAGTCGCAGATGTGGTAGACGCATATCCTATTAGTTCTGTCTAGAGTTGGTTGAAAAACGCAAGGGATAAAAATTCAGATCGTTGCAGAAAAAAATAGTGTTGAGACATGAAATCCTTTTAACCTCCTTCCAGCTTTGCCTTGTGTCATTTCATTCCCCTCAAGAATGAGGATGTACGCAGGTGAAAGTGAGAGGCTGAGGGGAGAAGGCGCTGTGAAAGGAACTAGATTGTTTGAATATATGAATCTCCCATGTGTGAGATTTTTTTAAGAAGTGACTGGGATGCTTCCATCCTACAACCTGTTGAGTGTTTGTTCTCTTAGGTAATGTCTCCGAGAAGCCTGAGATCTCTAATCAGATTGGAGATTTTTATCTTTATTATCTTCAGGGATTCATTAGGCTAACTGATAATTTAGGCTCCGGTCCTGAACAAGAGAATTCAGATCTGAATTTTGCTTTGGTCAAGTGTTATCACAGGATCAGAAAATCCTGAAATGGTGCAATGACTTAGGTGTTTTTTCTTTTACTTTTTAAACTCTCTTTTGGGCTTTTATCTGTCTTGCATTTTGAGCTATTAGCAGTGATTACACTCACAGTTTATGACTCTTTCTCAGCTTATTTAAACTCAGCCCTCTCCCAGTCTGCGTTTCTAACTGCGTGTCTTTTCCTGAGGATGAATCACTTAGCACCACCGCTCTGATTTTCACTCTCCTTCACTCGCTATGAACCGAGTTTGTTTGACAAATTCTGATCCTTTTTGAAAATACCTGGCTTAGTTTTATAATATTATTTATTTTTATAGCCGAAAGCCCAGCAGGTGAAGAAAAAAATGAAGACAATTTGGTAAATAATGAACACAGGGATGACATATTGTTTTCCTGCAATGAGGAATAAATGCACTTTATTAAGTGACCTTTCCTCTAGTGGCTGCCAAGAAATTGGAGATAATAAAGCTCTTACTTGCAGAGGATTTTAGTTGAGAGGGGGTATTGCTTAAAAAAAAAGGTCCGTTCCTTTATTAAAACCTTGTTGCAGCAACATCAGTGTCGGCCAAAGTGTGTTATTGAGACTATTTGTGTTGTGGTTTTGTCTTTTTTTTTTTTTTAATTTATTTATTCTTGTAAATCCTCTGATTCAATTACTGTGGCAAATGAAAGTTTAATTCCCCACTCTGATACTTTTCTGATTTGCAAATGTTTATTCCGGGTCTTACTTTCCTCTTCCCTGTCTTTTCGGGAGGCATAGCGTGCTTGCTGTGAATTGCCCCGGGGCTGGCGTGTGCGTGTGAGTGCCAGCTGCCGGTGTTTAGCCGTTGATTCCATGTATGATCATCAGCAACTTAATCAGCTTTGCATCTAAAGGGGTTACTGTGACTGATGACCAACGGGAATCTTTCCGCTGTCGCAGTGGAAAGGGTCTCAGTGTATTAAGGGTCTGATCCAGAGTGGGAGGGATGGCTGGGAGAGGGCGAGGGGCTCTGTGCCTGTGTGGTCTGCAGGATAGTGTCCACTGTGCAGGAGGGTGAGGGAGATGCGGGAGCTTTGGGGTGGGTGATCTCTAGGAAGGAGTCCATCCCTCTTGTAGGGTGTGCCCAGAGTGACTGGACCATTCGCGCCCACCTATAGGCACCCTACGTTTGTGTGTTTTAAAGGTTTTATATGGCAGGTAGGAGATTTAGCTCCAGGACAAGCTTTCTTCAGGTACTGTTGCGTTACCTTGCCTGAGAGAAGAGGAAGTATTTGGCCCAATAACTCTACAGATACTCTTGGGCTTGACAGAACGGATTCTCTTTGTGCACTGTATTTCTTTCCACACCTTAAAATTTAAGGGTATCTTCCAATGGTGTCTTCTGCCCATGAAACCTACACTTAGGGCTCACAGACATGGGTCAACATGAGCTAGACACTTCTTCTCACAGGGCTAAACAAGTTCCTTAAACATCAGTTAAGGATGGACTAGACCACCAGGCTAATCGTCCAGTAGCCAGTTCCTGGGGGAAGCCAAAGCCCAGGCAGAAGATCTGGTCGACAAGCCCTGCAGCTGATGCCACCATGCTCTAACCGGGCATGGGTTAGGGACAAATCCTGCACTAGAAACTGTGGTTTGAACTCAAGCACTAACTGCGGGGATATATATGTATTTTAAAGGATGTCATATCTCATCTTAAATATGTATGAATGAAAACGAGGTTGGGTGCTGGTGAGGGAGACTGACAGAGGAATCAGAACACGAGCCCACAAATCCTTCTTGAAGATTCTCCCCCCCCCCCCCCCCCCCCAAATTACTAAAAGCATCAAGGAAGAGAAAAAGAGGCAGAGATATAAAATGCAAGTAGCACTTTTTAATAGATTTTTCTTCCTTTTCCCCAAAGGGTTCAGCTGCAGAGAAAGAGTGGAACATAATAATCCTTAGCATTTATATAGCACTTTACATTTCCAAAGCTCTGTACAAACATTAACTGATCAATCTTCACAACACCCCTGTGAGTTAGGAATGTATGATTAACCCCATTTTACATTGGGGGAAACCATAACATTTCAGAGCCTGACTTCCCCCACCCCTCCGGAGGTGCACGGTTCTTGCAGATCCCACTGATTTAACCGGGAGTTATCCCTGACACTTCCGAACACCGGGCGCTTCACGACAGCCTCAGGGCTACATTGCCGGTCTGTGGCTGGTGCTCCAAAGGGTCTGTCTTCCCTTCCCCTGCTCTGACTGTTGGACGGCCCACGTTTTTGCACACCTTTGTCTTGCCATTTCCTCGGTGGAGTGGGACCAGTGACTGGAATTTCAAGAAGCAAAACTATACCTGGGTGATGCACCTACTTGAATAATGTAAAATTGTCTTTATTCGGAACCCCTAGGGAAAAGCCTATTATCCCAATGTCTTTTCCTTTTTCTTTCTTTTTTTTTTTTTCCTTTTCTTTTCTTTTCCAAACCCTGGAATGATTTTAAATGAAATGTAATCCTGTATTGAGTGAAAGCACACAAATACAGTGATATACCTGCTACTTGATGCCTTTTTTCCCTTCCTTTTTCAATCTTTTTTTGATAATTTTCTGTGTTTTAGAGAAAATGGCAGGTAGAGTAGGGGATTAATGCAAAAATGCATCTTTCTTTTCTTTTTTTTTTTTTCCCCCAGCGTAGAAATAAATAGATGTCTTTACCATGGTGTAAATTGTTGAATTGTATTAACTTTTTAATGCTTCCTGAGTTTCCATCCCCTGAGCATGGATTGCCTTTTAAAGCAGAGCTCTGCTTTTGCAGGAGATGGAAGTGTGAGGCACCGCTGTCATTTCGCTTTACTCCCTGTTTTGCTCCTGGCCTTTGGTCTCCTGAGCCACAAGTGCTTTCATGTTAATTCACCTTGGGTTCCCATCAGGAGAAAAACAATGCGTTCACGCAGAGAGGATGCCCAGTTGTGGATTAAACAAGTTTTTCTCCAAAGTTGTGTCCTATAGGCAGGCATGGCTCCGTATAACATGCAGCAGGAACCTGACAATAGTGGGAAAAGACTTGAAGAGAGGACCTCAGGCTCCTGCACCAGCTGGTGTGGGCTGACCCTGGCATGGGTCATGCAGAGAATGCAAATAAAGATAACGAATGCTGTGAAGATAGTGGCTGGCTACCCCAATGTACATAGCCTTCCTCCCACCAAGTGCACATTTCTCCTTCAGGATATGGTATCAGATACCGCAGAGCTCGTAGGAGTCATTGCCACTTGCTCTTCGTCATCACTATTCACCCTTTGGGCCTCCTAATTAGCTGAAAGAACATTGAATCTAGTTAGGAAATGGGTTTCTTGGTCTCCTCCACCTAAAATAGGTCTTAAGAAGGAAGAAAAATGGTTCTACATAAGACTGGTGGAGAAGAGGGACTAGATAATTTTAAGAATTTCCTCAGATGTCATTGCTTTTGGTATTTTGTATATTTATTCATTATTTATTTACCAGGAAAACATAATATTACTGCAGCAAGAGGAGGCTCAAGTCTGGATTGCGAGTCTATTTCTGGAAGAAAACTGCTTCTTCTGCACTGGCATGTGACCTGAAGCCTATTGCTTTTTATCTGTATTATTGAATCTTCTGATTTGGGAGCTGTGCAAAACAGCTTTTCATTCTGAATGCTAATCAAAAGAGTACATTAATTAAATATACTTCTAATGAAACTAGTTTGAAATGAGACATGCAGGCCAGGCCAGGGTTTGCCCCTTCTGAAGTCAATGAGAGATATTGAGGGGATTTTTTTTTTTTTTTGATGGGGGAGCTGGCCACTGATACAGAGATGAGCATTATTGTAATGAAGGTTTATAAAATAAGTTCGTCCTCTGATCTCCGTTTTACCTGAAATCGGTGGAGTCCCTCCAGATTTGCACTGGTGGAAGAGGAGTTCTGAATTTGGTCCCCTACTACTTAAAAATATGTAGTTGCCCTTTAAGATGTAAATCTATTGAAATCCAACCTTAGACATTGCCAGGGTCACTCTGCTTATTACTTTATGACATTTCCAGATTAAAGGTGCAGTGGGGGCTCACATTAATTTGCTTTATGTTTGACTAGAAATGCTTCCCATCACTATTAGAGCACACTTCGAGCTCTCTTCATTTTAGAACGCTTGTCAGTCATTCGAGAATGATATGCCCTACGTCTGGGATGAATAAGCACATCATATATTAGGCAGAGGCTTTTCCTCTGGAGAGGCTCAAGAGAACTGACAACTACTTCCAAGGAAGGTGAAAAACACACACAAACCCTGCGGCTGAATGAAGGAGGAGCAGGGAAATGTTCTGCAAAGGCGTTATCTGCTGAGCTGATTGAAAGCATCCAGGCAGTTGTCCCGTGGTGGCAGTTTTTAAGACTCAGATCTGTGGGAAGGAGAGGAAACGGGGACCGACACTTCCGCATGCACCTCTGGTCTGCAGGGGGTAGGAAAGAAATCTTCCCTGGGGAGCTGGTACAGGGTGTGCGCAAGCCCCTGCATCCCAGACTACAGAGCATCCGATGGATTTGAAGAAGAGGGAAAAACCTCTGCTGAAGAGGGCTGCTTTCCTTTTGTATTTCATTTTTCTGGAGAGAAAAACAACTTCTGTCACTTATTCTACTATCTTCTGTCTTGAAGTCTTTTCTGGTTTTGATATCAGTTTTGACGCTTCCTGCGTGTTAGGCCTTTAGGGGGGAAAAGTGATGGTTGTTCCATGAGGGTAAGAATAATAAAATACCCCCTTGTTTATCAGGTGTTAACGTGTTTCTGGGTAATACCAGAGTACCCCCGGCATGGGAAATATTTGTACTTTCTCTACCAACAGGCAAAACAGCAACCTGGAGATTTGCTGATGCTGCTTCACCGAGGCAGGACTTTTTCTGAACGCCAAAGTCCCCTTTATGGCTCTTTAACCAAGTGCCCTCTCAGTGCAGGTCTGTGGGTCACAGATCCTGCAAAAAAAACTGGGGCAGAAAAAGCAAAATAAAAGACATTTTGATTTGGAACCTTCGGGGTTGTTTGAACTTGAAGCTCAAAGCCAGTTGTGCAAATACCCGCCTGGAAAAACACAAGGCCTGATGCTGAGAGAGATGGGTGAAAGCCGCTTTCCCCGAAGCCGCCAAATTTTAGGTACTGACCCAGCGAAACAGGCAGAAACGCTTTTACCTTTTTGCTGAGGCTGGTGGAACTGCCTGTGCCCCGATGTGTGTGTGTTTAAACGTCTGGCGTCCCTGCCCAAGGAGTTTCAGAGGATTGGGCCCTTCAGTCCGAAAGGATGAATTTTAAGTCTTAAGTTTTTTAAGTCTCCCTTTTTGCACCTTCATAGAGTATCTTTTAAAAGTGTGGATTGGCCTATGCGTTTATTTTTCTACAATCGGCATTAATTCCCTGAACGCGGTCTCTGGGAGGGATGTGCTGACAACGCGGCTAAAACACCACCGAAAATATGACACTCCCGTGGAGGGATGTTAGAACTGTAATGCAGAACACTGAGGCTCTCAAATTTTTTACTCATAATTAACTGTGTGTTAATATGGCTCCTTGCAAAGTCGATCATAAGCCCATCGAGTTCCTGATCCCTGTGTGTCCATCACTAGTCGTGACCAACCCGTATCTCCACCTATTCCTGCTCAGCCCCTCCGAAAGGTGTACCAGCCCCCCGTTGCTGCAGATCTGTTCACCCAGCAGCTTCGTCTGCTCTCTCTGCTGCATTCTCTGGAGAGCCTGTCTCTCTCTCCTGCTCTGTATGGTATCCTGAAAGGCTTTACAGAGCAGCGTAACCTGGTAAAAACTCACGTCTTCACAAACCGAGTGTGAAAACTGCAGCAACCAATTGACTTCTGCGTACCCACTTTTAGCCCTTAAATGCTCCGTCCTCCCTCACTCCACCCTCGATTTAATGTCCTAACCTCAGTTAACCACAGAATTATAGAGCTTTATATATAGCTTAATCCATTCCGGGGATTTTATCTTTCCTTATATTAACTTATCTATAGATGATTTTGTAGGGATGGCCTATGTTGGAGACAGTCATTTTTAAAGCCATCTACAGCTGGTTCTTGTGTGAATGCGGCACGCTGCAACTCGTGATTCCTCTTCACTACTAATTATTTCCTATGGCTTTTAATACTGCTCCGAGTCTTAGAATAGCTCTGAATGATGATAGACATATATTATTATTACAGGTTGTATTAAGCAGTCGTAGCTCAAGTTCTAATTACATTACCCTTCAGCCACGGCAGCAGTAACACTTGGTTTGGTTCTTGAGTTTCTAGGAATAATCTCGCCAGTAGTTCTTAGTCAGACTGCAAGGTCAAGGAGAAAGGAAAATCTCCTGCCCTTCTTCTCTTGTGGGATTCGAGAGGATATATTGTGAAAAGGGACAAAACTGGTCATAAAGAGAGAGGATTAGAACGAGAGGCTCCATGCGTTGCGTGTGAAGAGGGACGGTAGCAGCAGCGTGACCCCGCTCCCGGCAGCGCGGGCAGCCTGGGAATGCCCAGGAGCGATGGGGACGTGCACATGGGCTAAGGACATGGGCGGGGGGGTGGCGGTATTTTAGGGTGCTTGAGTTATGGGGCTGCCCTGCAAAGCCTCAAGTAACATATGATTGAAGATTTTCTAAATCCATCCGGTAGAAACCAGAAGTACAAAACACCCTCTGGTTCCCTGCAACATTCCCAGCTCCGGTGGTTTTCTCCATAAACCTATGATTTTCAGGTGGTTGCATAAAGTCCTAGAGAGCGGGATCAATGTTGTGTGTATATCTCGTTTTAATTTTTTTTGACGGGGGAAAAAAAATTCTATTCACCGTGATCAGTGAGGAAAGGATGACACTTGAACCAAAAAGATCTCAAAGGCAGGAGTCAGTTAAAAAGTATTTGCATTTTATTATTTTTAGTCAGTGGGTGGCCAGGGTCATCATACCTAAATGGCTGTTCATAACAATTCTGATTTGGGCCTGTAACATATTTATTGGTGTTTGGTGGTTGTTTATAAATCTTAAGAGAAATATTTTTATGATTTAGAAACGAAATAGAAATATGACAGACATTTTTCAAAAAATATTTGAAAAAATTCCTGTGGTATTGAAACGACATGTGCAGAACATAAGGACATGATTTGATTTTTTTTATGTTTGGTTATCCAAATGCCCGAGTAAATAAACAGCATAAATAACAAAGGGACTATTTCTTTGTTCTCAAATGCCTTTATCTGATAATCTCAGGCAGTATAAATAACTAAGGAAAGGTTTTATTATGTAATACAGCACAGCAGTATAGTATTGCTGGTTCTTTGGGACGGTGAGTCTCTCTCCACAGTCCCCAGAACATTTTGGCTACCACTATAAACTTATTACAATCTATTTCTCTATTGTAGAGTTTTCTTACAGTACCCATAAAAGCCAAGCACCTGATACTAGAATATCTCATTTGTACAGCAATTTCCATCCCTCAGTGTATGAATTTTTACGTGACGTCTGCGCGTGCTCCAGATGGTTTACGTTTGTGTGTCCGTGAAAATCAATATGCATGTTTATTAGCAATTAACGATTTTCAATAAAAATCTAAAAATAGAATAATCATCACTTTTAGGGATTAAAAAAAAAAAAAGGAATCTCGTTTATCAGCTTGAAAATGAATGAAGAGCGTTTCCTTACTATGTTAATTAATTGCAGTTGACAAAAAGTAGGATCCTTCACTCCTCCTTTCATGTTGCTAATTCCATCCCTCCCTCCCTCTCTCTCACTCTCTCCCCTCAATTAAACGTATGAGAGTATCCCCTCCCCTTTTAGAAAGAAGCTTTTAGATTAATCATATTATCTTAAGGTTCCAAATCTCAATGCCTGCGTGACCTTTCTTCCGTTAGAATCCATTATCTTAAACTATCACAATAATCCTGGCTTTAGGGAGGGAGAGCGGGAAGCAGGAATCAAACCTAATAGATGGCAAATAAGATTAATCTATGATCTAAGTGCCGATTACACTTGGCCCTGCCCTTGAACACCCAGGTGTAACCTTGAAATTCACATCCGCTAAGGCACTGCAATTGGATTGTGGGTCCCCGAAGGGCTGGAAGGGGCAGCTGGCCAAACTTTACCCGTTATTCCCCAGCGAGACATGAGCTGTCTCGGCCTGCAGCTCTCTTACTTGTGGAATTTGGCAGCGGCACAGCTGAATGTTTGTTTTGGGATGTTTAGCATTTTTTCAGATAAAATAGTTATTTTCAGGTCCTTAATTTTTGTTTGTCAGAAGCAAGCAGCCAGGGAATGGGTGAACTTTTACCTGGACCTCACAAGAGGAGAAAGCTCTCTTTTCAAAATCTGATAACTCTGCAGAAGAAAACAGAGATATTTTCTTTCTTTATAGGCTGACCTATGGACCCTGCCAAAAAAAATGTTCCATGTGAACTTGAGTTTGCAAGGCCCTTGTTTTCAGTCCCAAATACTCTGCGTTCTGAGAAAGGACATCTGTGATAAGATGGAAATTGGCACTGGTAACTAGTGTACGATGGGTGAAGCACGCTCAAAAGAGGCAGACCCAGAGGTAATTTTTCATCAAAGAACTTTTTAAAGCCATTATTAAAACTAGCATAAATTTCCTCCGTTGCTGGCAGCTTCAACAGGCAGGACAGAATTGATTTGGATATGGCAGCTCATTTTTTTCTTTTCTATTTATATGTAAGGCCAGATTCTCAGCTGGGGTAAAACGGTGAGAGTTTGCTGACTTGCTTGAACCTTGCCTGAGACACGGCAAGAACTGGAAGTGATGTTCAACTGAAGCCATCTACTCTCCGTCAGCTCCATTTGGAGGCAACAACTGAACCCCACAGCAAAGGGGCCATATTTCTGTTTGCACCTATCCTCACACACCAATACCCTGGTGGGACAGTAACGCAAGCGCTAAGGCATTAGCAGGAAAGTACGCTGTACGAAATGTCAACGTGAAGCACCTCTGGTGGCTGGCTGTCTCTAAAGCGGTCCTTCGGGCTCTGCTAAAGCGGCCAGGCTCTGCCCACCTCCAGGAGTCACGTTTTAGGAGACATCCGAAAGATGCGACTCCCTTCAGGGAACTGCCCCACGCAGAGGCCCGTTGTTTCGCTGCCTCTTCATTTTCTTGGCTCTCACAGGTGCTTTAAAAGCTTTGCTCAGCTCCCGTCGCTGCAGGGACAGTGTATGCACAGCATGGCAGGGAGTTTGTCACCAGTTCCCTTGCCTGGAAGCTGGCCTGGTGGGACCTGTGGATGGTATGTAGGTATGTAAATAAAACAGGAGATAACCTGACCCCACTTTTATTTAATTTAAAGAGAAATCAATGAGGGAGGGGAAGTTACAAAATGGACTGGTCAAGTGGACTTTGATCAAAAAGTAAATCTGCTCGCACAGGTATTGATTAGCAACATCGCTTCCCTCTCAATTCTCTTTGTGAGTACATGAATACAGTGTTTAAGGTGCCTGTGGTCCTGGATTTGTGATATTTTAGAAGTTTTCTAGTGTCATGAAATGCTGGAATCTTAATCTACCAAGTCCGATGATCAATATAAATATGAATCTGATATTAGATTTCTACTAATTCTACAAAAAGCCTCATAAGGATCTTAATTTTATGGACATGTCTCTTAAAGTTCCTATAGGCTCAACTAAACCTGTGCTTCTCGAAACCTGGAGAAAGCAAAGAGCTGGATACCATCCTGTGCCTAGCAGTTGATCTGGGCTGCAAACACCCGTGAACCGATAGCTGGGATACTCTGGGACAAGGGGCGCAAGGCAGAGCTTGTGTCCACGTTTGAGGATGATGATGGGGAGCTGGGAGGATGCTCGGGCGGCGTGGTGACACCTGGAGCCAACCAGAACACACAAACTCTGCGTCTTCCGTCCAGAGAGGGTTAACTCTCACTTGCAGCAGGCAGCCTCATGCCATTAAGTCAGGGAGAGTAATGAAATTTCATTTAATTTGTCAGGAAGAAAGTGCTAATGTTAAAAGGCATTTAATAAAAAGGGGGAGATTCTTTGAAAGGAAGCCTTTAAGTAATTACTTCAAGTGTCTTAGGCCTACTCACCAGAATATTTACATTAGTGTCTCCCAGCGCCAAAGTGTAATTAAATTAGTGCAGCATTTACATTCCATCCTGTTTTTTTTTTTTTTTAGAAGTGTGATTTTATTAACAATTCTCAAAAAAAAGAAAAGCAAGCTTTGATCTAATCAAATCAGGTGTTAGTATTTTTTTAATGTTCTCACTGAGAAAACTACTGAGTAAAGGGACTTGGGGAAGGTGGGGAGAGGGGGGAAAGAAAACTTCATCTCGGTTTTGAGTTCCTGCCCGGGGACTGATGTGGAAAACTCTGGCCAACACTGTACGGACTGCAAGGGTCTCCTGGCAGAGCTCGTGGCACAAGGCTGGCTGTCTTCACAAACCACACATGTGAGGAGGAGAGGCAGTGGAGACAGCATCAGATGGAAGAAAGAAGGGAGAGACGTGGAAGCTGCCCATCCCATGGATGTGAACAGGGCTAGAACAGAGACGTTCTAGCATGAACAAGTCTTGCTATATTGAAAAATTAAGATGCGTGATGATTATAAGCTTTCTTCCCTCTGCATTTAAAGACTTTTCTGAAAAGAGGAATGAAAAACTTTGTGGCTGAGAAAAAGCCTTTGCTTTTTTGCCACTACCTCTCTAAGCATCAACAGTGGGGGTGGCTGGGGTTTGGTGCTAAATCAAAGGATTTTGCAGGATAACAATAGCTGAGCGATCGGTAGGGGAAGAGCATGCGTGTGTAACTCCATCCTAGACACAATGGTTTCCTCTTCCCGTGGTACAGGGGATTCAAAGGCAATCTTAAAACTCAAAGGTCCTAGAAAAATATCTGAGCTAGGGGAAACCGTGCAGCACGTCAATGAAATGGTGACGGGCTGACACTTTCAGAAGGAAAAGAGGAAAAAACTGTAAAAGCAATGCACTCTGCTTCTTCCTGCCAGGGCTGTGATGTTATTTACAACTTTGTAAGTTCTCTTGTATCTATCTGCCTGATTCAAAGTGGCTTTTTTATTTTTTCCTGTGCTCCACAGGCTTCACACCCTTTGAAGGATGACTGACTAATGGTTCTGTTTTGAAGCTGCTCTTTGAGTCATGACAAACATGTTGCAGTCTCCCGAGGAGACCCTGGCAGGGGCAAAGCCCGGTCGGGACAGCCTGGATGGTGCTGCCGTGGTCCAAGATGGGCCTGGATGGGTTGAACTCGCTGTTCACTCGGGAATAACAGCACGGTTAAGAGGAAGGAAAGGGATTGAAAAGCCTTGGTGCGTAAAGATGGCCTGAGCCATGGAGATGGCTGATCTTCCAGGCTGCTTCCTGTGTCCCATTGGGCCTTTTTCAATTTAATCCGTGGGCAATCACAGAAGCCCACTAAGCCACATCTCCATTGTTCTTACCTTAAAGGACATCGATCCCATCCCCACCTCTCACAACTAATTTTCAAATAATTTAAAGATTGGCAACACGTGTTTTATTTTATTCTACTCTATTTTTGGCTTTTGAAGTCGGAGGGTTTTGAGCGCGGAGCTTTATTTGTGGACCGGCAAGCAAAACACGCAGTGAAACATGCTGGGGTTGCCACCACCCAGCCATGGCGCGTTCATCAGATCTGGCGCAGTCAACAGCTGCTGTGTCAGAGAGTGCTGAATCTCGTGTCTATTTACACGGGGTTCAAATCGAGCACCTGGTGTTTTCGGAAGGTACGGCGTTTCACGCTGTAGCTATTTCGATCACACATTTGGAAGGGAGAGGAGGTTCAGGACAAGCAGCACTCTGTTCCTGATTAGGGCAAAAATAAATCAATCCTGCGAAAGGGCTCTACGATCTGGAGAAAATGGAACTTGCTGAATGTTGAAAACTTTTGAAAAGCTGCACTTTTCCTTTAGATGCCTGAGCAGGAGCTAATCTCTTTCAGAGATCTGGTCCTGTCTCTTAAAAACACATTTTTTTATGGTAGAACAGCTGTTGTTGCTTCTGTTGTGATGATCTGGGTGAAAAGTTTGGTAACAGAGAGGGAGGCTTTAAAAAAAGCAAAAGGCAAAAAAACTCCAAAAAAAATTCCTCCCCAAACCCACCCACTGAAAAAAACCCCTTCTGCTCTGGCCTTCCAGAGACATAAAACTTCTAGTGCTTTTTAATGCAATTAAAACAAATGCTGACGTTATTTATAGCTAAATTACTGGCAAGAAAAACAACTAATGACCAAAACCCACATTTGTACCATTAAAAAAAAAAAAAAAAAAAAGAAAGAAAATCCTAAAGGGAATGATTTGTAAGGATGTGGTTAAACCTATTTATACCCTGGGTTCTATTTGTTTTACAGCCAGCGGTGCACGAACAACATGAAAGGTTATCTTTGACAAGGTTTTAGCTATTATTTTCTTCCAGTGAAATGGTATTTCTTGAGAAAAAAAGGTCTTCAGAACAAAATAACAATAAATCCTGATTTAGATACATAAAGCTGCCATCGATATCACATAATATCAGTGTTCTTTCTCACTCGATACAGGCGTTTTTAAGATAAATGGTAAAACTGAACTGGAAATCCATCTGGCCAGCTGCCTGATCTAATGAATAACCCCACTTTGGCTCCTGCAATGTAAGCAGAAAGAGTTCTCTCCCGGCCGCTTTCGTCTGTCATGAATCTACAAGACAGCCGACATAATATCTGGGCGACAACAGCGTGCTAACAGTGCAGTGACTTCCATTTTCTTTGCTTTCTATTGATTTTCACTTAATAACTGGCGAAATACTAAACGTCCGCCCTGAGTACCTAATAAATCCTGCCTGAGCTTTTTATTGAGGAGAATTTAATAAAAACAACCATTGCGGCTGAGGGATTTTTCTTCTGGACAGAACACGGTGAGGGGTGGGCGGCGTGCATGGGGACGGGGGGAGAGACATTTGAATTTTCTAATTTTATGAGGGTAAGGTTTTCCCCCTCGCCCTTCTCCTCACCACCCCCTTGTGGACCCCGTGTCGTTCCTTCCGAAGGGACCCCGTTACTTCGCTTTGCGTTTGTTTTCTCCTTGTCCAGAAATGGCCACTGCACGCACGTATTGCCACGAGACGGAGGAGAAGAAGGGCATTGGCAGAAGGAAGGCACTTCCAGCCCGCCCGTCCTACCCACCCACACTTACTTCTTCAATCTGATTTCAATTTTGTTAATTGTTATGAAGGCTCCCTAATTGCCAAGCGCGGGGGCTGTCAGAATCCTACAGTAACACGCTTTTTATTGTCCCATTTTACAGCTATTTTATGTTTGACACTTGACACGCAGGCGTGAAGATCCCCTGTCGGATTGGTTGGCTACTGTAACAAAATGGCATTTTTAAGTTATACGAAGTGTTAAATCTGCATCCAGTTAGAAACAAAACAAAACAAAACCCGGTGGTTTATAAGTTGACAATTAATCCTAATTGTTAGCTTGGGAGAAAAAAACGCTGGAAAAACAGAAGTAAAAGGCAAACCCCTTCTTTCTCTCGCTGTCCAGCAAGTGTGTTTGTGTGTTTATATATATGTTGGTACATACGTTGTGTACACTTTTCCTTATTAAAGATAAATCAGGAGAGACCGGGACACCATTCCTAAGCACAACAAATTATTTTCCTCTGCATAACCTCCCGGAACGGCTCTCTTTCTTTGCCAATAAACTCAACAGAGTTCCTATTATACAAAGCTGCTCTTTTAAAGCATTTGACAGTTTTTATTTTAATTGACACAGAGGCAGTTTCAAAGTCATTGGGTTTAATGAACAATCATCTTAGCATTTGCCTGCTCAAATCCTCTTATTCCCAGCAGTTCACAGTAAAGTTTATTCTAACGGTTGAAATTAAAAAAGGAGAGAGAGGCAAGCAGAAATGTTGAGGAGCTTATATAAAAATCTGCGAATCTCAAGTTTTGTGCAGCGCTGTTATGAAAACTACTCAGCCATGCAAAGCAATAAGAGGTTTAATTACTCATTGGTAGTCCCTCTGCTGCTACTGATGTGGCGTGTGGTGTTGCGGAGGCCTGGGAGAGATAATTGAGGCATATGGGTGGAGTACAGCGCTGTTGCGGCAGCTCATCTAGGTTTTTTCTCTTATTTGTGTGTGTGCCACTGTCTCGTTTCTCCTGAGGGGTGGAAGACTCAACAGTCGAGCGGGGAGAAGCACGCAGTAGATCACCTGAAGCATGTAAGGACCTTGCAAGGGAAGAGGACATCTCATGGTGGGCTGGCAAATCCACGCTGACTCGATCCAGCGTCTGCAAGAGGCAGCATGAGAATGAAACCCCTGAACCTCCGACAAAAAGATCTGTTTTCAGGTTTGGTTTAATCTGTTCGATCTAGGCATTACTGGGCTCATGTGGCCGAGGATTTAATGGCTCGTAATGGGCGTAACACCAGTGACAGCCACGGCCTTTCCTTTCTGCATGCTATTACAGGGTAAAGAGCAGGGCACGATTAGTGAACCTGAACCAAACCTGGACCCTTAAAACCACGCGCGGGGAATATTCAAACCCAGGAACTCTTGAATTTATTGATAAATTAGCGTCCATTTTAAAGCAGACTAATTCATGAAGCACCTTCGTCGCATAACTTCATGTGGCAACTCCATGAGAATAAGAAAGTACTAAAAGTTTCTCCTCTGGTTATTACTATATGTTAATGACATTCAGCAGCTGGAAGTAAAATCGACCTTCCAGCAGGGTGTGATCGAATCGTTCTCCATAGCTGACCAGCCAGTAATTCGTGTGCTACCTGTCGTTAGAGCTTGGAAACGCCTTTCCTAAACTAAAATCTTTTTACAGTTTTTACCAAATGGATAAAACAAGAAGAAATTTTATCACTATCTAAATGGAGTAATAGAGTGACAGGACATATTTGCATTCTGAATAGATTAGCTGGTCTTTTAAATATTTATTTGTGTCTATTTTCAAAGTCCCCGATCCTCTGAAATTTTCCAAACACTTCTGATTTGACAGACTGGGAAATCTGTCTGCAGCTCCAATTATACTTGAAAAGATACATATAAATGATTTGACAACTTAAAAATTAGCCGCAAGTTCTATACCTGGCAAGATTTTGTAAGCAGCAGTTCATAATTCATGATACTTCACTCTAAAGTTCATGTAAATTCTGTATGTGTGGGATCCTTTAATTGGTAAGCATAAAGGTGTATTGCTATTCACCTAATGTATTCTATTGCTCAACAAAAGGTTGTTGTAGTGAGCTCTGATTGTGACAAATGATTTACTATTAGGAACATTCTGTAATTATTGTTCGGTGGTACCACAGACCGATACATCATTAACATGATAGACGACCTTTTATATCAGCAAAAATAACTAAATTAATAAAAATGGCTTCATTCCAAACCCTGTCAGAAAGCCAATACTCGAAACAATCAAGTATCAGTGATACCTGAAAAGACCAGCGTTATATTTTTGTTAAGCAAATCTTATTGTTTGTGTAATAACATTGACATGTGCTGTAGAATAGGGGGCCGGATTTTCAGCTGCTGTGAATCAATGATCTAATTAATTCTATTTATGTAGAGACACACCACTCCACATCTGTCAAGGGTATGATATGTAGGATTTCATTGTACTGCTAAAAGCAAGACTGCAAATGAAGTATCAGAAAACTTTTTTTTCTCTTCAAGAATTCTGGGAACCGAAGCAAGTGTGCTCTGACACGCTGGTTCGTCGAACACGTTCTGCTCCCAGCTACATCCACGCAAATCCCGTGTGACTGTCCTAAATGAAATACTTCCCTCAAATTTATATCTCTGTCATTTGAGATTGGAGAGGCCCTTCCTTTAGCCGTTAAAGTTAGGAATTTAGAAAACTACCTGAAGAATAGACTGTTTTCTACCAAAGAGTCTAAGCTCAAGATCATGAATCCTTTGCTATCCGCTATGCCGTATTCACTTTTTAATTTTTTTTCAAATACTTCACTCTTTTGAGTGCAGTTTCTGATGGAAAACAGTGAGCCACTAGTTCTGGAGACAGCGCTGCTTTGCAAAATACAGATAACTTGGGGTGATGCCATTTGTTGTCTCCATTTAAATTCCTACAAATTGCAGATAATTTTTATGAGGAAGATAACTATCTTCTGGGAAGTGGTGTGAGTCTCCCAGGCTGTCTCCCTGAGCCCACTAAGGAGCCATCAGGGAGTAACAAACGTAGATGCTACTGCTTGGGGAAAGGCTGGAGATAGTGGCTAAGGGCACTTCTATTCACGAATTTCTTTAATGTCTTCATTTCTAACATCTCCCATTCTTTCCCTACCTTTTAGTCTGAGACAGCCCCCGTATTTTAAAGGTAGGAGGAAAAGTCATGTTGAGACCGATGCTGGAGCAATCCCTGCAGAAAGCCATGACCGTGACTGAAGGTACCACTCTGGACTGTTCCTCTATTGTTTTTTGTTTTATTCAGACCCCTCTATCCAACCTCTTATTTCATCTCTTCTTCCTCCTGTTGTCATTCCACCAAGCTGTTAATTCCCAAGATAACCCACTGAAAAAGTTAAAGAATTGTATTGAACTCAGTTGGACACTTGTTAAATGCTCAGTGCCACATCTCTCTCTCTCTCTCTCTTTCTCTCTCTCTTTTTCCACCCCCCTCCCTGGTCTCGTTCAAGTATAAATTCCCCTATCAGGGACTGTTCTGTGTGTAGGTGTTTTACACATGGCTTTCTCCATTGTCCGTGTAGACATCACAATGGTAAATAGGACAAACAAGTATTAGGTGGCTGGATCACAAAATGTTGGATGATACCTGACCTGGTTTGCTTCACTGTAATAAATTCTCAGGGTGTTTTTCCAGTGACACAAGCTGAAAGAAGAGCAAAAAACCAATTAATGTACAGGTCATTGTCTTCTAATAGGCAAGGAACAAGATTTTGGGACTTCACTCCTTCAGCAGCTGTGTTACTAACTCACTGTGTAACCTTCAGCAAATCCCTTTATTGCATCTCTGTAAAATATTGGTAATGAATTTACGTTTTGTAAAGTGCTGGGAGATCCACAGATGAAAAGCACTGTATAAGCTAAGTGTTATTAATGTGATTCACTCAGTGAAATGAAATCTCTGTTGAGCAAAATACTGTTCTGTAAAATTTATATTTAAAGTTACATATTTTACAGCACCAAGAGAATGAAGGTTGTGTCACTGTTTCCAACATATAAACTATATTTAGCAATTTATTCCTTGGCTTCTCTCTAAGTAAAAGAAAACAGCTTGATGCTTAAAAATAACATTTTGTAGGCTTGACGTTCGTAATTTGGACTGGAATATTTTTTAAACAATTATTTAAAAGAATGAAAAATCTCTTTCTGCTCGTATAGAATAAATTTTAATTCTTGCATGGGCCATATGTATGAAGGTTAGCCATTTATCTTGAATAGTTATTTCAATTTCATATGAAAGTTGCTATAGAAAAATGGTTCTGATGTCAACCATTTTTGTATTTTCTTTTAATGCATGGCTTGCCTTTTACTGTTGCATCCTGTTAAACAGTGGGGCAGTGTTTGAATACTGGACAGTTCGGTTTTGTAGCAAAACCTCTCTATTTTTACTGCTGAGATGGGCTAAGTTGCAAAAGATTATACAAACCACATAAATGTAGGGAATTGTATTTAGCTTTTAAAAACCTTTTAATTTTATTAACTGATGTTACCTATAGCTTCTTCAAGGAAATTCATTCAAACACCTGTGTTTTAACCATTTTTTTTTAATTTTTTTTTTTAAGAAAGAGAGCATTCATTCCTGATCTTCTCCCATAATTCATTTTCAAACATCTTTTTGTGTAAAAAGCTCTTGGTTCACACTGACTTCTGACAGGAATACACCCCAGCTTTTTTGTCTTGAATCAATTAATTAATCAATTATCACTTTTACTGGAGTCTAGGGGAGGAAGAAAAACCTTTTAGAGAACTTTACCAGAGGATGTAACTAGTCAAGGAGAGATGAATCTGGATTCCATCTTAGGTGAAATGTTGATATGATTCTGATAAAAACCAAAAAGTCTGTCTAAGGACTGTGCGCAAGACTCTTCCCATTTGTTTCCTTGGCTCCTGCTTGTCATCACCATAGCAAGAGACACTAGAGTTAGACTCAAAAGTACCCTCTTACGAGGAGGTCAAACTGAATGGACACCTTTTTCTAGTTCTGGCATCTGAATTGCAACTCTAAGCTCCTACCACCTGACCTTTTTTTTTAAGTTCCCTCCATGAGATATGACTTATTATCTCTAGAAATCTGTTTGACCCACTACCATATTCAAACCCTCTTTGAGGAGCTTGAAAAAGCACTGAAGCACCCACCCAGCTATTTTCTTCACTCATTATACAAAACTCAGGTCCTGATGGATACAATACCCAAAATTATTGTGAATGCCTAGCCACTAGACATTAGCTTCACAGAAAGTCTGGCGGCTATAGTTAACCTGGAAAAGCATAGTTCTGAACTGGAAATAGAACCTACAGCAAAATGTAAACGCAAACCCAGCTGATTGAGGAGGTGAAGCAATGTTTTGTAAAGAAAAGCACGCAACAGCCCCTGGAGCCACGACCCTGTTGACGGTGGAGAGATGAAGGTGCTACCATGAATTTCCTTTGTAGCAAGGTATGTAGCTGCTTTTAAGTCCAATATAGTATAATATAATACAATATCAGGAAATTAGGCAGGTATCAGACTATTTCTAATCTCCAGCAACCACAAGAAAGGGCAAGTCTTGTTGCTTGTGCCTTTCCTTGGAACACCACATGCAGATATTAAGTAAATCTTATGAATGATTTTTGTTTTTTGAATAGGTCCTTGTTTTCCAGACTTCATACTCAAAGAGATGTTCTTTGTCCAGTTCTTCTAGATCAAGGCTAGACTTCTTCCTACCAGTCAGCAGTGACTCTTTGAAATTGTTTTCAAAGCCAAATGTTGACTGGATCTATTTTAGGCCTTGCCTTCGCTACCTTGGCCCTATCTGAAAGGAAGAAGTTTGCCCTTGAAAGAGAGTTAAACTGCTATGATTCACCGACTTGGAAGAATTGCAGGATGCTGACTGCCTGAAGTGGTGCCTCCCACTGGACCAGTGCAAGTTTCCTTCCTTCTTGTCTGACCAAGCCATTAAGAAGTTAGCCAATTCCCTGAAGGTTACTTCCAAGGAATATCCAAAAAGGAAATACCCAGCCCTGGAAAGGTAATTTACCTAGACAGGATTTGAAATGCAATGTTCTCAGCTGAGGGAGAAAGTCCTATATCCCATCTGGCTGTGGGAATACAACTTCGCAAGCTTTTCATCCCTTGAGCTAACAACTGGAGACGTTCCACTGGGAGGTGTCCTATAAAATCAAAAGTACTTGGAGATCCATATATTATCCCATCCGGCCTATCTGAGCCAGCAGTGTGGCATATTGGTGTTCTCGGAGAAACGGCAGCAAAGCAGCATCCTCAATTTGAGAATGGTTTGAATCCTCATCTGTGTATGATGTCTCCTAAACAGAGGCTATTTTTGACTTGATGGAGGCACAAGTGGGAGGAAATGCCAGCTATCTGTCTTTAGGGAATCGCTGTAATTTGTTTCCTTTGTTCTCAAGGAGCAGAGCCCCAGCTGGTATGAAATGGCATTTCAGAAGAGCTACTCTTGCGAGAAACCAGTCCTAATGCCTGCTACACTGGTGGAGCCTATCTCTACGAAACCAGTCTCCAGGCCAAAGTATGTCGTACTCTACCCAAACACAGTGATGCTACTTGGAATCAAAGGGACTGGCAGGCTGAGGAAAGCTCACACAATATCTACTTTTTTAGGGTGAGAAATACACTTCGCAAGACCTCCAGCTAGTCAAAATGTTTGTCAGAGGTTCTTATTTTTATGCCTTCTATGTTTTCAAAGTCTAGTTTACTCCTGAGGAAAATGCCCTGGAAAGGAACTCCTTAGGGACTGGAGCAACTGCATGGAAATGGGTAAAAGTGACTTGGGAGCTCTGGAGCAGTTTCTTGGAAGCAGGAGCATCCTCACCCCTGTGCTTCTTGGCCTCCTGGGCATTTTTGAGAAAAAAATAATGTCTGTAGGAAGATTCAGCACCGGGAGTAACAGACCGGTCTGAGAGCACCGACCCCTTATGCAAATGCGAAAAGCTTTTAGCAGATAACCGACAAACACAGGTTTAATCCTTAATCAAGTTGGCTTTAGCCTCTAGGAAGAATGCATTTTAAAATATACCTCTTCCCACCACTTGTCTCCTTCCCCACCTCCTGGGCACTCAACAGCCCAGGCGAAAATGCTGAAGATGTCTTCATTTAAAAAAAAAAAAAAAAAAGCAACCAGTGTCGACAAAAAACCCGTAGTGTCTCCAGAATATCGGTGTATCGAAAAACCCTGACAACTGTGTGAACATATTTCCAACACCTGTTCAGTACTTAGCCAGATGCCTCTTTATTTCAGGGTTTGTGAATACATACCTGCTTGTTCGATATATTGGCTTTAAAACGTGCAAAAAGATGCCTCAAGAGGAATTTGTGAAAGTTCCTTACCATAACCCCTCTTTTGAATTCTGAAAGTGAAACTTTGTGGATCAGGTGGACAAATTACTTCCTTTTTTCGCTTGTGTGCCTGTCTCCATCTCTGTGCCTCGGTTTCCCCTTCTATAAAAAGTGCTTCTGGTTTGGACTTTGACCTTTACCATGATCTACTGATGCAGAGAGGTGCCTTACCCTACACTACCATTTCCAAGTAAAGAACTGCCCTTCTCCATGATGGCCAAGCTGGACAGTAACTACAATGAGGATGTGACTGCTTGGGTGGGGAGAAAGGACAACTTCTTCCTTGGTCTGGCCACTGAGATTTCATCCTTTACACCATTCGCATGATTCAGGGCTATTTGCCACATGAAGATTTAAAAGGACTGTTCCTTCCTTAGGTGTGACTCAGATAGGGATACATAAACGCATCAGAATTTTGTTAAGCCTGAAACACACTTTTCTCAGAACTTTAATTTTTGATGTTAAAGATATAGCTGTCTCTCGCAGCACAACAGGCCTCAGACTTTCACAGCTCCAAGACATAGATGTCTGATTACTTAAGCTCTATTTGAAATTAAATTCCAGCCTCAGGGGCATTTTGATAATAAATTCATTTAGGGAAGAAGCTTCTTTCACAGACACAAACATCTTCTACAGCCACGCTCCGTGCCAGTATATCCACAGAGAAAATTTTAGGGTACTTTCCCCACATTTCTCCTTCCTCTATGCTTTTCTATGGCTTGACTACCTGATTCACCACTTCTTTTGGCAGGTACTCCCCTCCTGCACTTGACTCAGCTTTATTGCACTTCCAAGTTTTCCTCAAGCTAAGCACGTCTACATCACTACCTAAATCTGCCTTTGAGGATGCCACCAGCCCGCCAACATATCTGACCTTCCTTTCCCCTCCTAATCCTGCCTTGTGTTCGTAGCAGAGTCACCTTGATGACTGTTTGTTGCTTCTCTCTGGACTCCCTCTTATTTTGGGAGCATACAGAGAGGAATTAGCTATCAGGCTGGAAGTGGGGCTCATGGATGGTGGCTGAATCCATGTGCTCAGAGGCCATCAGCCAAACAAGCTCTGGGCATGCCGAGCACCCAGGGATGGGGACCAAGGGGGTGAGTGTGACTTTGTGGGCAGGTGGTGGAGTTGGGCTGAGCCCTGCCCCCAAGCTACTATTTGGTATGTGTGGAAGGAGAGAGGGAATTTCCCAAGCAATAGTGGCTTTACTTCCTTGCAGAGAGGAAGGTAAATAGAATTTTAAAAATGAGGCTGAGAGAAGCGAATAGCTTTCTGCTGGCTTTGGTTTCCCCCAGGAATCATTTCTGATCCTGTATTTTTGTCTCTAACAAATTTAGACCATATTTTCCTGTTGCTGTATTTCTGCCTTCATTTGATACCAGCCTACAGTGGCTTATAACAGTGATCAAAATGAATGTTGAATTCCCAAGGACTTTACTGAGGTTGCTGTATCCAACACTTAGAAAAGCACTTTGAAAAGGGGACTAAGGATTATTATTCCCATTTTATGGATACGGTGTCATATTATCGCAGGCATCAAGACGAAGGATTGTCTTGCACGTATTTCTTGTCCATAGGAAACCAAAGGGGGAGCTGGAAATATCAAGATAAAGAATATTCCAGCAAATTTGCAGACTGCTTCCAGCAACAAGATAAGCACTTCATCTTCTGTGGTTTGCCTCACCTTGATTTCTACTTTTTTTCTCACGCTAACCCTGGCTAGGAAGAAGGAAAAGAGAGAGAACATTGATGAAGGACTTGCAGGAGTTTTGCTCGTAGCCAAATTCTGCTATCAAGCACTTCTTGGGAAATCTTGCTTACAGAGACTGGATTTTAGGACTGCATTTGCATTCAATGATAACGATTTTCTCTTAGTCCAGCTGGGATAACTGCAAAGATAGTGCCCAGCTGCAACTCTGTTGAAGGGAGAGTGCAAAACAGATTACACTTCTAAGATAAGTGGAGCAGTGGGAAGGCAAAAAGCTCAAGAAAAATCCACGCTGTTCAAGCCATAACAAGGACTTTTGATTATGCAGGTTAAAATAACTCCTTGGCTATGCCTTGGATCCATTATTACTCTCACCTCCAAGTGGGGCACTTATTTTTTTTTTTTTTTTAAAAAAAAAAAAAAGGCAGGTAAAGCTTTTAAAAAATAGCCGTGATCTTTAGATAGAATTGAATGTTCTGTGACTTTAAATGAAAGCTCCACTGTTGTTGGGCAAATAAATTTAAACCACTTAACATGGCAGAGAAGGTCAGGCAAGCTTATTATAGTGATCATAGCGTTACAGCTATTGCGATTGACCGCTGCTCTTTGGAATCACCAATAATCAGAGGCCGCAAGCTGTGTTTGCAGAGAAAGGTCATCATTCATTTTTTTCGAAGCATTAATATCTTTTGTTTGTTTGGCTCAACATGAAACAGGAATCGATAGAGGTAATTCACAGAGCAATTAGCCCCTCATCTGTCAAACGGTGTCTGGGTGTATTTAACAAAAAGACCTTTGGAAAGGTTTAAAAAGGAGGAAAGTGCCTGTACAATCAACAATTTATATTTTCTACATGACACATTGTGTATGTATCTGTGAAGAGAAGGGACCTTGGGACTAAAAAAATATACATAAAACATGCTGTAAATCTGTACTCAGACTTTGAAAACCCACAGTGAGACAAACTGTTAACTGACTTGGAAAAGTTTTCCATGCTGTTCTTAGCGAAGATAAAAATTTTCTACCCGAGGCTCCGGGAAAAAGTTAGACAGCTGTTCAAAAACTTGTCAGATTAATTACACAAAAGGGAATGGGACAGCATAAAACATAAGAGGGCAGAGACAGAGGCAAAAGGTCCCTTGCAGCCCTGCTCCTACACTTTAGGGTACTGGGAGTCCCTTTCTCCCCTGAGAGGTTTTTCTTTATGGGGACACTTAGGAGAGTTAAGGAAAACTGAGAAAAAGTGCAGAAATCAGAACATAAGTTATTGCTCTGTTATACTTATGAGATCTTTATATAAGCACTGCTGAACTCTCAAATTTGAGAGACTAAACTGGGAGGATAAAGCTACAGTAGATCAAGGGCACTTTATTTCTGAATAAGATTGTCTACCAGGGGATTTAATATACATTAAGTGTTGGCTCTATAGTGCCTGTGTTTGGAGGTAGAAGACTGGCAAAGAGCATATGGACTGTTAAAAAGGGTGTATTTTAGACGTATCATAAAAGGTTTGGAGGTCGTCCCAGAAGTTCAGATGCTTATTCCAGATAAAATTTGGCTATCTCAGACGCTTAAGAATAAGACTCTGGACTTTATTAGATGAGTAATTGTAGGTTAAGTTTTCCCCATTTTTTGTCTCAATGCTGAAATTCTATATCACGTTAGAAAGCTTAGAGTTGGTGAAAATTAAGACCTCTTCCAAGGTTCAAGGCTTTGAGTTCTAGTTAAAGCGAATTTTAGAAGTCCCACCAGAAATCTTCCTGTACTTTCGCGTTCTCAGTGATTTTTATACCTTATCTGCATCATCAATTTTATTTGTTTATTTATTTAGTTAATTAGTTAGTAATTTATTTATCCTCAGGACTCAGAATATGCTGAGTACATTGATAACACTGGGAATTTTGCTTAATTGAAGCCTGCAGAAGTTTAGATCTTTGGTGCTATAGACCTAGGCAGATGCTCATTACAGTCATTCCAATTCATTTAAATACGTTTCTAGCAGTAGACTCCACATCAAGGTCTTCAGATGTGGTCAGAAGGTGTGTTAAGCCCTGTCATGTCCTCAGCATGTTCTTTAGAGCCTCAACCCTATGTCATTGTCAAAGGCACCAAAGGCACCTGAAGAAAAAACAATCGAAAATGGTTCTTGAGCACTGTTGATACTTTGAAGTTGCTTCTAGATTCTAGTTGTCTTCCTAGATCTAAGACTGACTCTTTTTCCATCAAGCTTTCCGTGATTTTATTTTGGGCCTTTTTTTAAACTGAAACACTTGCTGAAATTATTTGAAACTTTTGACTTCATAGGTGGTCATTTTAATTTGCGGTTAAATGGGGAGATTTTCTTTGTGACGTCAAAAACCCCATCAATGATTAGCGAAACTTTGATTGTATATTGTGAAATTAACATTAAAACTTTTAATATTGATGTTCTAGAGAAAAATGTTCTCTTTCAATCCGGAGAAAATTTAGAGAAAATACAGCAGTCAGCTTTTTGCTTGCAAGATCTTAATTTATTAATCTTCAAAATGCAATATACATAGTGCATGAAATAAAATAATAAATGAATTTAGTTTCTTTTCTCAATCCATTTCCTAATAGGCTGATCTCCATGTCACACCACTAGTACTGTAGCATTAGTTCACAACTGTTTTGGTAGTTTCTCCGTTTCTTTGTTTCTTTTTTTTGCTTTTAGATATCGCTGTAGGCTCCTAATGCCAATTCTGGGCTTCATCTGAGAACAGATATAGGAAAATCTTTTCCTTACTACATGCACACTTGTAAATCTAAGGCATTCAAAATGCTATAAGTTAAACAGTCAATGAATGTTTTACTGATATTCCACTAATTCTTATCATTTTTTATTTAGCAGATAGTTTGAGAAACTTCAAAAAAGCAACTTTCAGATTCTGGTCGGAGGGCAATCAGTGGTCTGTGAGATGACGGCAGGTGGTCTTCAAAGTCCTATTATCTTTGTGGTCAAAGTGCTATTTTCTTTTTGGTGTTTTTTCAATTAAAATTTTGATTAACTATGCTTGGTGGTTCATGACGAATTTGGAGTGCTGACAATGCTCTGTTTGCCCCCAAAGTGTGAGAACCAGTGCTCTAGAAGCGGATTATATTCCTTTCTCTTTTGATAATGGTGAGTTAAATTCTTTCAGGCTCTTCTGTGATTTTTCTCTGATTTTATGAATCTATTCTTAGATTTAGCTAGATGGATAGGCTGCTGGGGACTGTGCTACTCTGTTATTGTCACTGAGGTAGGATAGTCCATCAGCAAAACACCTCTTAAATATCAGTCCTGGCTACCATCCAGAGAAAACCAAGACATGCTATTGAACAACACTTAGGACCAAATCTTTCTTCCTCCTCTGCCACCACTAAGCAAATTCGTTAAAGGTCTCGGCCTGTATTTAAAATAACATGAGCTTAAAGAACTTGCTAGTGTTTCATCTTAGAAGACATTAAGTGTTAGAGGAAAGGCCAAAAAAAATGTTGGCAGTCTCCTCATCCGAGAAGTTCAAAGATGGTGTTGATACCTAAATGTCCAATCTATCCTTACACATCTGTTTGCCAGGCAACTTGTCAAAGGAGTTGGGCAGGGTTTTCAAAGGAGCAAATGGCAGCGAGATGCCTGACTACCATTTGTGCCTTTGAAAAATCTACCTTCTTGTCTACAATGACATTTCCCCGAAAATTTACCATCAGCGGTAAGAATAAATGGTTTTGACAGTCACTCAACAACTGCAAGCAATTAGAACCATCTAGATCTGCACTGACTCTACATGCCACGGCATTTAAAATACCAGCAGTCAGTTTGTTAGCACTCCCACTGGTGAGCACAATCTCTGTCTGTATCTGTGAAACATTTCCAGGTAAGTCAGTTATGAATAACTGCCATTCCAAACAAATTAAAAAAAGAGGTGGAGACATTTGTGCCTTGCACAATAAAGGCAAAACATCGCATAGAAAGTCGGCAAAAGCCAAAGAACCTCAAGAGAAAAAAGACAAAGCTTATTTAGTGAATACAGTAGTATTTTTACACATTGCAGCAAGTCAGAACTGGAAACGAATGAGTTTGAGGCATGCTGTCATTCAAAAAAGGAACAAAGCACTAATTGCTGTTTGGCATCACTTTTTTGTTTATATTTATGACTGCCTTTCTTAAAAGCCTGACTTCCTATTCATGTGCAGGTTTCCTTAAACAGTTTTAAACTAAACAATTAAACTTTCATTCATGGATATAATCTAATAGGAAGGAGTTCTTCTGTCACGTTGTTTTATGCTCTTGATGGAGAAAATATTTCAAGTTAGCTTTACAAATCTTTTAGGAAAATAAAACCCTGCAGGACAGCAGCTCTCAAGAATAACCCAGACTATGTCCCTACATGGTAGAGGGTAGCGGTTGCTTTTTGTGGCAATTTTGTCAGCTGCCTTTTCTTAGCTGAGAGCAACGTTTCTTGGAAATGGAAGGGATATTTATCTCTGTTTTGCAAAGGGCCAGGGTACACCTGCTCTTTATCTCAAGGACCTATGCAAGGGTAACTTCAAGACTCGCCTGGTTTTCAAGACTATTGGCAGATCTTCAAGTTTAGTCTCAGGAAGAGTCAAGGGTGTCCTCCACAGGGCATGTGCCCCGTCATACTGAACAAGCATAGCAGCTGGAAGTCCATTTTCAGCCATGTGCTGGACCATGGAGCATCCTGCGCTTACAAGTGCATTCTGCAAGGACTCGTAAAATATCCAAAACTTAAGAAATGTGAATGCTTTGTCTTTGAGGACAGTGAATTCTGAAGGAAAGAGCTAACAAAGTGTAGACATAGTAAAGGAGTTTGGCCCAGATGACACAAAAAACCCATAGCGGAGGCAGAAAGTGAACCAAATTTCAAGGCAGGGAGAATTGCCACGTTTCTCTTGGAAGTCATATAAATAACATCTCTATTGAAGCTGAAATATTTCCACAAATCATTTTGGCTTGGAAATGGCATATTTTACTGAAAAGTTTCCAGTTAGCTGTGTCGTTAACACAGGCCAAGTCCTGAAATCCTTTATTCAGGTATAAAAGATGTAGAATAGCTTCTACAGTGAACTCAGTAGGTATCAGACGGAGAGATGTACCTCCACCAAACCTCAGGCCTGGATCAGGAGAAAGCTATGCTTGCTTTCTGCTGGAGCCATATCGCATGCTTCTGTCCTGCTGTTAGTGTGGAAATGCTTACGCAGATTGCTTTCAGAGCTTCCATAATGCTTTATGGAGATGAGGCCTGTTACTTATCCAGATCCAAACTGGATCTGGACGTTGCTGAATTTTTGAGGGCCCTCATAGAGTGAGCTTTGAGTCACAGTCAAATCTGTGAAATAGGGAAGGCATTTTCAGGAAGAGTCCTGTAAACCTATTTGGACTGGATTTTCAAGAGCACCTAAGTGAACGGCACTTTTTCAGAGACTTGCGAGTGCCTTTAAAAATCCCATCCTTTGAGATGCGGATTTCAGAAAATATTCCTGTTGACATGAAAGATAAATTTGCTTGTGATAATAATAATAGCAGCATCAAGGCCTGTCCAGTCTTCTTTTCCTTTGACTGATTGCCAGCACATTCCCTCAACCAGAATAGGACCCAGCGTGTCTGGGTTTCAGTTTTATCATCTCCAGCTGAATGCAAGGATAGCATGTTTTGTTTGGTTTTGGGTCTTGATTTTGTTTTTTTTTGAAGTACAGACCTGCTAGAAAAAACTGTTAATTCACCTGCAGTTAGCAGGCTTGCGTTTGAGGATCTGTCACTCTGCTGTCACACTTCTCATCTATATTATTAACTACTCGTGTCTCGCAGGTAGTTAATAAGCCTTCTCAGGTAACCTCACAGGGTTCTAGCGCTCAAGTTTTACTGAAGAATGGCCTGAATGTCACATTTGTAGGCAGAACTGGATTTTCAGTTCTTATCTTCCAAAATTATCAGGCAGTGTTATTTTGGCTTCATTTCCGTCTCTGTTAGACTATTGATTTTATGTGGACTTGTTTACGACTGCTGGAACCTTCATAGAGATGTCTTCTGACACGCCTTCATGTACACACAATCTTGATGCCTTCCTCTAGTCCGCTCCCTCTCCTGCAAATATATCATATCTACTTTGATATTTTATCCATGTGCTCCCAGTGGGACTCTTGTGGCAAATTGTTCTTTTACATCATTGCCAAATGCCTCAAAGTGAAAACATACTTTGGGTGGGGAAGGAAACGTAGTTATAAGTTAAATGAAAGCAAAATTAGGGACCTGCTAATAAAATTAGATTTTCTTGACACTTTTAGTCAATGCAAAAATAATTGTAGGAATATAAAAGGTTTTTTATGGTCAATTATTCTTGTCTTAGTAAGTATCTATAATCATAACCGCCTTTGAATAGGTAATAATCCTCAGTAGGGAGAAGAGAAACTTCCCTGCAGGACCATAAGGAAGGTAAAACGTTATCACATGCATGCATAAAATATATTAATATTGAGATGGTGCCAGTGCTAAGGTCAGATGGTTAGACATCTTTTCTTCCCCAGAAAATATACTATTCCACCTTATTGGACTGCTGACATCCAATTGATCTGCATTATTGCTCTTTGGCAAGTGTATGTGCACCTAAATGTTTCAGATAATAGGTATTACAGTATTAGGTAAAAGCTTCCTTGAAGTCTCAAGCAATATCAAAGAAGTATAAATTGTAGAATAGGAAAGATGAGGATGACACTGGAAAGCTTTGAATGAGATGTCATTTTGCATTTAGAAAGACAACTGAAGAAGTTAAGACAAAAAGAGGGGAAAAATGCCATCCCCTCATTTTTTCAGCAAATGCCCTTAAAGGCTTACAAATGACCTCTTAGTAGAAATGAGTTTCTCTTGGGTTTCAGACACTGTTTATTTTCTGGGGAAGAGACGAGGAGGGAAAAGCGACAGAAAAGTCTGACAAATTATGCTTATTTGAAGGTAAAATGCTTCCCATCAGCAGTGGAGGGAGAATGTACTGTACGTGTCAGCTGAACGTTGACATGTTTGTGTTCTTCACAAGGTCCTTCACCGAGCCAGGAGTATGAAGAACTTTTCTGGGGAAAATCTTCCTGGAATCTGAATCGAGTGACATCACTATCCCACAAATTGTGCCTGGGAAATCCAGATTACTCCTGGTAATGAAAGGGGAAAGGGAAGTGTGTTCTGTAAATAGGGAGCTTGAACCCAGATTCTCTGGCTGCCACCCAGATGTCTCTCAGTACAAATGGGCTCATCTGATCTCTCCAGTCAATTTTATTCTGGAAAGTAGCCAGTGGGCCTAGTTCATGACCCAGTGATGTCATTATAATTCATTTTCGCTCACCACCAAGCCTTCTGAACTTTCCATTTTACAATGGGTCTTTTTAATAAAGAAGGCAGTCATGAATAGAATTCATAAGCACTCCTAATGATTTATAATCTTTTCTTTTATATCTTTAAAATGGACAATCCTGCCTTCTCTGTCAAAACTGCTTAGGGAGGTTTATTTCTTCTGTAATAAAACACAGTATAGATTTTATAGGTAAAACGAATGCTATTGCCACCTATTTAAAAGGGGGAGCTCTTGTGAATATAAAAAGTCCTCTTCTGGTTCAGCAGCATAAAGTTACTGCAATAAAGAGGCAGTTACTGTATCGATGGGTCTCTGCTCATTGCAAACGTGTGGGAGCTTTCATTGGAATGACTGGAGCCCTTCCCCATCACCACTGGTGAGGTGCTGCAGGTACGAGTGCGCCGGAGGAGACCCGAAGAGCTGCGGCATGTAGAACCTGCAGCCTGTACCTGCACAAACAAGACATTGCTGAACTTGGCTCCAGCGCCCTCCTGAAGCCTTGCCTCATTGAACTTGTTTAACCCCTCCCAGCTAAAATAAACTTTCCTGAGATTACTTCACTTATCCTCGGCATGGATCTTTTCACCCCTGGGTTGTAGGAGCTGAGTGGATGATCAATGCATTTGCAGCCTGCACTGTAATTTAACTTGCTGTGTCTGACAGGAGATGTGGAATTGCTAAAGAGAGGCTTTACTTGTAATCTTCTTATCATCTTATCCTGGAGTGTTTGTGAAGGGGGAGGCCTTTCCAGCAGAGACTCGGAGTTGAGGGTTAATGCTGAGAAAGAGAAATTGCCCTACAGTGCGTCTGACTCGGTGACCTGATAAAACATGCTCTGGACAGCTCATGAACTCTAGCCTCTAACTACACACTGCGCTCGGGCTTGCCTGCGCTAACATCACTTGCCTTCCTTTCATAAGCTCATTAAGAAAAGTCACTGGCTGTAAATATGATGGTGAAAAGAGAGAAAAAAAAAAAGGCAAATCTTTTCTCCCTTCCTCTCTTTCTCGCTCTCTTTCATTTCTGATGCTATTTCAGATCTTCTCGGCTGAACAATAATTAGCACAAGTCTTATGTGATTAATGGAAATGAGATGAATGGCTCGGCGGCACTAAGAACTGGAAGGAGGCAAGGATGAGTGGCGCAATGGGAGAAAGCGCAGGAAGTCAGGAACTAAGAGATCCTGGAAAAAGGACCTGAGTTAGGAAGTGGAAGGAAAGGAGGTAAGGACTAAAGAGAATAAAAGGAGTGAAAAGAGGAGTAGGAACTGAGAGGAACCTGGAGGCCATGAAAGAAAGGAAATACCCATTGGAAACTGAAAAATGTGAGGAAATTCAGTCATCTGTGTAAGAGCTAAGAATTGCTGGGTTCTAACTGGAGCTGTGCAATGAATTTGTTGCACAGCCTTAGCTAAATGGCTTCTTTGAGGAATAAGCAAAAGGAAGGGAATGATCCTGCCAAGCTCCCATTGCCATCTGTGGGAATCTTTCTATTTCCTTTACTAAGAGTTGGATCAAGCCCTAGGAGAACGGTTGTAAGAGGGGCCAATAGAAGAAACTTCAGAGACAGATAGTTAAAGTAGAAAGGGAAGGAGAAGTGGGATTTTAGGATTAATCAAGAAGCTAATGGGAAGCGGTGACAAGCCATGAAAACCAGTTTTTGTAACATAACATCCTGCAGACATAAGTGAAATGTCTTAAAGCTTTCACATGCAGTCATACTGTAAAGTTGATAATCCTACAGAAGCGCATGGAATTAATTAAAACTCCTTTAAAGGGCTATTAAGGGGAATTCCAACTTCTTTACTGTCTGAGTGCTGTTTCACACAGTTGTTATTGATTAGACTTGAGTTGTAAAGTGGTTTGTAAGAATTAGGGAAGGGCAAATGGTTTAGAAATAGACACGGTGGGTGTTCAGACTTGAGCAGACCAAACTCAAATAGTTATGGCTACTGTATTATTAGATACTCCTCTCATTTGAGAAGGAAAGAGGAAAAAAAAAACTCCCTTGGGTGAACCTCAAAGAAGTTTTCCAATAAGTCTTTTCCCACATCTGAGAATTTTTTGGTAGGAGGGGGTAGGCAGATCTTAAGTCTGGAGAGCTTTGCTGGCTGTGAGCTACATTCAATGTATGTGGCCCATCAAACCATAGGTGCCTGTGATAGGAAATGTACTCCTAGGTGAGTCTGCTTCTGATCCTAGTCTTAGTTTAGTTTTATTAGTACCAGACTTGATGGAGACTTTACTCACAGTCCTCAATGTGACGAGCTCTTCAAGAAGGTGTTGTTACCCCTAAGTGGAGAGGGGGGAATTGAAGTTCAAGATAAATACATAGCTGCTTCTACTTGCATGTTTATATAAACTAAGCTAAACTAAACTAAACTAGTAGTAACCATGAGACTTTTGAAGTATACTGCCCTCAGCTTGCCTTGTACAGATCTAGCCATTCTCTTCCTTGTGCTTTTGGCTTCAAGTTGAGCTGCTGAAATGCCTTCTTTAAGCCCAAAGAAACTAGTTGTGAGTAACAAGTGTCATCAGTTAATTCACCTCTCCTTTGCTAACATAAATAAAGTAAACTTTTGTACTAGATACTTATTTTCCCTCTTTTCTACACCAGGAACGTGTGATTGTGCAAGGGATACTTTAGATCAAGTCCAACTCACAGCCACTAGAGAAAACTTTCATGCATAACAATAAAATTCATGGAACAATCAGGGGTTTTTTTTTTAGCTGATTTAGTAGTTCAGTTCTCTACTCCCTTATTAGAAAACCGTTCCAAGAACTTTCTTCTAATTTCCAGCCTCAGGGTAAAAAAGATTAGTCTACAGGCTTTTGTGACTGAGTCAACATTGCCTCTTTGGTTATAGAACTCTTTGCGCTCGTATCAGTTTCTTCCTGGTGCATTTTTAGAGCGATTGTACCCCTTCTCAGGCAGCATCTTGCTAGATTAAACAAGCCATATCGCTTTTGTCCTCTTGGAAGACTGTCTCTCCAGCAGGATTTGAAGTAAAGAGGAAGACATGTCCCTACACAACAGTTTAAGTCCCTTACAGTGAGTGTAAATGTGCAGTCTTAGGGAAGCAGCCCGTCTGCTTTCCAGTCTCTGAAAATACAGAACAGATGCACAGGTTGTCTTATGGGGAGAGATTTTGTGTCCAAATTTGGATGGACCCCAGCACTGAACTTAGTCTTTAACTCTGGTACAGCGAGTTATACACAAATATACAATCTAAGGCAGAGGAATGGAGAAGCTGACCCGCTTATGACTCCAAGGAAGAAGTAAATTGGGACTGGTGGGAAATACTGTGATCTGTCAGTCTGATTGTCAGCCCACACTTCTCTATGCATTTCAGCCATCGCTATCAGCTGCAATCCGTCTTGTATCATGACCCTAACCTTGTTATCTTTCAAGGTCTTGAGGCTTGGGGTACTCAGAACTTTTCTCTTTCTGACTTCCCATGACAAAAGCTGTTCTTTTCTTCCTCCTCACCCATCGTATTTCACAGAAGATCCTTAAATACATCTAGAGTTTGCAAAGCTACCAGTTTTTTGCTTTACAAGTATTTATGTTGCAGACAAAAAAACCTGATGCTAAAATCTCACCATTCCTGTTGGCGAAAACTGAAATAATTGCTCAGTGGAAGAAACTGTGAATTTTCACAGTTTTATTCTGGGACTGAATTTTGGCCATTTTTGCAGTGTATGTGGTTTTTTTTATGTGTGCGCCTGCATTCAAAAGGCCCGAAGGAAACGCACTACTTATTTAGCAGAAAGTCATGAAAAAGATCTGGACAAACTGACGAAAACAACTTTAGTTTTCATAAATCTGATTATTTTGACCTTTGCTGCCAGGTGGCGAAAAGCATGAAACCGGAATTGAAGACTTGGCTTTATGGACTCTGGGTATTGGAGTCGTTAGTCTCTGACCACTATCTTTGACATCACCAACAGCAGAGTTCTCTATTTCCTCGTAACAGTCATCTGTTACTAACTGCATTGGTGAAATGCTTTCATAGCCTTGAGAGAAAGGCAGTGAGTGAGCACAACTATCGGGAGCTAATTTTCTGCCAGGCTGTCCACCTCCTTTATAACAATCTCATGCCATTCACTTGAGAGGATTTTACCATGGATTTCAATAGGCAAATAATGTGGACTCTCTGTTGTCCCAGGTGACCAAGCAATTCCCGCTTCCTCATGACAAATGCTGTAATCTTCTGGGTTTTCTTTTTTTTACACTTTTTTTTTTTCTTTTTTTATAACTTTACTGCTGTGACTATGAAAGGAACTTATTTTAAAGACAAGCTAGAGTTAAAAAAGTCTCCATTTTTTTCCACGGCAATTTTGGTTACTCCTCATTTAAGAGGAAAATAGAAAATGCCCCCCTCCAGGAGAGCAGTCTGGTAGCATTGTCAGAGCACAGTAGCATTCCAAAGACAAAATCACCCAAAGAAGGAACCACAAAATTAATCTAATCTGGTGCATTAGAGAGCACTTGCTTGACATTTGCCGCTCCTGTCAGGCCTAATAGAGAGATTTTTGCCTGTATTTGCCTATTCAACATATCAGCCCCTCAGCCAATTTTGGAAATTATTTCTGATTTATGGCTCTCATTCTGGCGAGTGTCGCCTCAACCTGTCAATTATCCCTCAAAGCAAATGCTAAGTGAATGCTAGCTGGGTAAAATTAATAAAGGAAACCTTTACTTTAAAAAAACGAAGACACAGGCTTATGAAAGGGATAATTCAGCCAAGCTTTAACTCAATTGCTGCTCCTGATATTTTCCGCTGACATGGAGAAGACACTAGAAAATAATAATAATAATACAAAGGACAAGGAGTATGGTGGGGGGACCACGGGGGTTTTAACTCCTCTTCTGCAAAGCTGCTCAAGTTGCCTTCTGCCCCCTTATGCCAAGGTTTCATTGGCTGTGTATAATACCTTTAAGTCAGCTGGAAATGCATAAACCCTCTTATTTGCTGTCAGCCCCATCCAAAACACACTCAATGCAGAGTAAAGAGCTGTGACCAGTTTTCATGATGTGCTTCGTGTTGCACTTCCACCCCACAGACATATGTGTAGACAGGCCCATAGAGAGAAGCACTGTCAGATTCTCCTTCTCTCTCCTTGCGCCTGTTTGTGTTGAGAAGATGACGTTATTGGTTTGTAGGGAAACATAGGGATCAGCTGGTACATAACACATCAGGAGATGCTGTGGTGAATTTCTGAGTCTCCATCACTAGTGCCTTGTTGCACCAGGTGCCATGTTGGTGGGAAAGCTTTCGTTTAAGGTCTACCATACTGCACATGGGAGAAAGATAGATCCTTCAGTACTTGGACATTTCCTGCCTGTAGAGAGATTAGATTTCATATCTAAATGATTTTAGAGACCTTGTCCTACTGGGGAAATTCTTTATCATCACTTGAAAAATACCAAAAACTTTTAGCCATGGTCGTTCAAATCATGACTATGCCATTGAATTGATCATTTTCTTCCTGAGTTTGTGTTTGCAGGTCTACTTTGAGAAAAGGATAAGGCTTACAAAAAGCCTGCCTGATTTCATAGGAAGTATTGAACCAAGTCCAGGGGGGATGCAAGGCCTTCTCTTGGTTGCAAAAATTTAATTCGTCTAATCAATGAGTGATAACATTGACATGTGATGAAAGCCTGGCAACTGAATACTAGGCGTCCAGTCTTGACTTTCACCTGGATTAAATTATCACCTACTGTGGTCCTTAACAATCTTTTGATTTGAATTCTCTTTAAGATCCTTCCAGATGATTTTGCCCAACGTAACATAATACCATAGTTAAAAATATTACCACGTATGCACCCGGAAACAATGTATGGCTGATTCTTTCTTTGTCTTTCTGTGAGGATGGCATGATCCTTTATGTTAGGGATCTTACTACAAGAAGAGTCAAACAGCTAATATTTTTCCTAGAACTATTTGAAACAGAAAATTGTTGTGAAATTGTGCCTGAAAAAGTTGATGTTCTACTACGTATACTTTTGTAAACTTCATTGCAAATGTAAAGTCAGTGAAATGACATCTTTTTATCAAACAGAATAGTAGTGAGGTATTAACACTTGAGGACTTTTTTATTTCCGCATTTCTCCCCCCAAAATGGGTCCATTGCGTCAGAAAAAAAAAAAAAAGAACATATATATATATATCTACACACACACACATTTCCTACATTTTCACTTCAAAGTTTCATACAGCTCCTTTCTTAACTGTAAAGTCTGCTTATTCACTGCTATGTGAAATAGATTACCAAAGCGTGAGTCTCTGGACCAGACAGACTCCAATGTTCTTCCTGATTTTTCAGAGCTGAATCTGACTTTGTGACCTTCAGACTCGGGTGTTAGTTTTGTACTATCAGTCTTTTTTGACCTTTGGGAAGCCTGGATCACAGATGTGAAAGGACCCAGATGGTCTGAGCTCCAGAGGTGTTGAACACCAGCAACACAAATTGAATTTTAATAGGAATCGGGACAATTTAGCTCTTCTCATTTTCACATTGAAGATTTCCTTGATCTATGTGAAGCTGGATTGTATTTCTTTTTTATTTGACCTGTTCATCAGGTCAAATTACCTTTGCATAATTAAGGACATTTTAGTTCCTTCGCTTTAGGATAAGAAATACCTCACTTTCAGATACCACTGGGTAAGAATTCACAAGAAACAGGAAAAAAAAAAAAAAGAAAAAAGAAAAACCTGTTCTAGTTTCATTTCTCACCAGGGGAAGCACTGACTATTCAACTGGTCCATCTGCCTGGGAGAAGCCTCCATGTAGCTTTCCCTGCATGACAGAATCCTTATGTTACTCCATTTGGATCAATAATTTCTCATTTGGGGGCCAGCAAGGCCCTGTGAAAAGTGTGGTTCAAATCAAGCGGGTCCTGCCGCAACACTAAACCAAGTGTCTCTGCATCTGAATGTTTATACTGTGTCCATCTGGGTTAGGAATTTCTTATTTGGGGCCTGGCTATGTCACAATTGCGTCATCTCCCTTAAAGGGAGGAGGAAAAAAAAGAGAAGTCTGGTTGGGTGTCAGAAACCTATATAATTAAGAGGCAAGAGTTCAGTGTTCAATGACACAATGGTGAAATGCCCTGTTTTTCTACAGCCTCGGGCTATTGAACCACAAATAAATCCCATTTTAATGAAAGAAATCTTATTTTGTCTACAAAAATCTGAAAGTCCAGGAACATAATGAGTGTATAGAGAAACCTCACATCATCCTGGCTGTGCAGGGGTTTGCCTGCACACCCTCATATAATTATATACAGACCGCATATGTACCTTTATCACAGGCAGCTGGAGAGAAACGAGCAACAGTTCTACAGTCAAAGAGAGTCAAGAACCACAGGCTGTACATTTTTATGTGACTGTTACTCTGAACAACCTCCTTTAATTTTCCATTCTTTCATTTTAACAAAAGCTTGAACACTTCTCCATTGATTTGCCTATTCCACAGAGAGACAGACAGAGGGAGGGAGGGAGTAAGTGAGGGGTGGGGGTTGATTTCCAATATTATGTAAAACATTTGGTTTCATGAAGCAAGCTGGAAAAGGGGATGAAAAAAAATAAAACCCTTTAGGAAAATAGTTTTCCATTGAAATCAGTGTATAAAGTAGGTCCCATTGGGAATATGTTTTCTCAAAGCTAAATTTTTAAACTCTTTCTACGCTTCCCATGCCACTTGTCAGCAGAGAAATGAAAGGGAAAAAAATAACCCTTGGGGTTTCACAGCTTTGCACATTGAAGAAATGAGGGATCACTCAATGGTTATCAGAATTCAGCATTTCTTGTAGAGGAAGAATCTGGCATCCCTCATACTGTTTCACACTTGTGGACATAACAACTGGTAAGATTAATTTATTGTGGCATTACTTCTGCAGTTTTAGAGGGCTTTCGTGTTGCTTTGTTTTCTAGGTTGTTGTTAGAAGCCATTAAAAGGTGTCCTCCTACATGCCATCTTGCATGTGTGTATTTTGCACATATCAAAGTCATACAGTTAATTATCTGCAGCGTAACAGAAGCCGCCCTACTCGCGCCAATGTGGAGGACTCCGGCCACTAAGACAATTGTAATAATATGAAATCATTAACTCAGGCTACTAGATTGGCACAGGCCAGCCACTCCAAAAGGACTGAATTTGGGTCGGAGCCACACTAAAATAAAGACACAGCTCTAGGGAAGATGGGAAACAATGCAGGCAATGCTGCTAGCACATCACACATCTCCTCAGAAGGAGAAGTTTACAATTCTCATTGTTAAAACTTGACAGGCCTCTTCTCGAAAGCCAAAGATTTAATACGACGCTAATAGACGCTAAGTAGAAGGCTCCTCCCTGGCATAAAAATACCCCAGTGTTATTCCTATCACCTTTGCAAACATGTAAATTGCTGTGCAAGAAAGATTGTACAAAATCAGAGAGTCATCCCGTGCAGAAGGATCTCTCCCTCCTAGCAAATTACTCCTGAACTGTCAGAGAGAGCGGGTGAGCACTCACAGCACCGACAAGAACATTTTGCCTTATATGAACCTGTAAGGCACCCTTTTGAATCAGGGGTTTTGACTTTGGTCAAATCTTCCAGCTCTCAGGCCAACCACAAGCTTTGCACAATTTCCTCTTAAATCTATAAATGAGGAAAGGCTCTCCCACAGCATGGCCCAGATTCATGGACAGGCTTGCACAATGCATTTTGTGAATTCTTCTCCCAAATATGTGTGTACTTGGATTGAATTTCATAGCTGATAAATCAACATGACCAGATATGTTCTATCATTGACAGCTATATTAAGAAACAACTACGATTCCATTGAATACTGTGGTGAAACCCATTCTTCTTTGCTTTCCTCTCAGGTTATTTCTTTTCCTTTTCTTTATTTTTTTCTGTTTCAGAGGTGTTTGTTCCTGTATATTTGCGTGCATGAATAGAAAAATCAAAATGTTAAGATTAAAATAAATTATTAAAAAATGGCTTTCACTTCTGGGATAGAATTGCATCATAATTTTTTCTATGTGAACAAAAATGCAAGAACCCTAGACAACAACTACCAATTACCAGCCATTATATTGGCACCTAGTTTCTGAAGGTTTTTTGAGGACTTTTCCCATTTCTGCATAATTCTGAAGGGATACTGCAAGAGACGTGACAAACAAATAGATGTTACCGACGCATCACCATATCATAGAAATAAATTTGCCAATAGTGAAAGAAAAAGCAATTGTATAATTCACTAGTCTTAATTATTGCCCCAGAATCGTGGCAGATGTTCAGCTGAAACATGGGGAAAAAAATCCGTCCCTTTACCTGTAACAGCTGCCCTTGAGTAGGCAGTCAGCAATGCAGTGTTTCATGTTGTCCTGTGTCACGGGACGTTTTAGAGATGGTGGTGGTGGAGGGGGAACCCAGAATGTCCTGGGACCGCTGCGCGTGGGCTTGATTTATCGTTTAAGTGCTAGATTTCTGTTGAACTGCATCATGTTCTTCTGGCATCATGGTAGTGATTGGCAGTGCTTCACTGGCTGCCTTTGGAAATGCTGCTTTATAAACGAATGGGTAGGTCAGCCTGGATATGTATTTTATATGTCTAGTCATACACATTCCTTGGGACTTTCTCCTGTGCAGCCAGGGCCAACCTCAGGGCAAAACACTGCCTTGAGATTCTTGCACGCAATTCCCAGGGCGGCTAGACTGAGCTGTGTGCCTGGAAAAATTTGGCTTATAATATGCATCGTTGCATTCTGTAAAGCTCCGCTTAGAGTGGAAGAACACAAGCAGGCCGCGTTTCAACTCGAAACAGTGTGAAAATAGCGATTCCTTTTACGTGGGATGCCTGCCTTGACTGACACTCGCTGGTGAGGAAAGTTATGGGCCGTACTGTACGGAGATTTTTGCTCTCCAACACCAAATTTAGTTAAGCAACTTTTTCTCGCTTTTCCCTCCAAAATGTGTGCGAAAGAATTGGAGGTTTCCTGCCTGCTATAAGCTAGGAGGAATCGAGAGCAGGTATTTATTCACATGTTACTCAGCTGCCCGTTTGCGAATAGGGGGGCCATGTTTTCATAGGCCATGTTTCATAGGCAGCATGTGTTCAATAAAACGTTTGTACACTTGCCAGAAATCAGGCTGCCAGAGTGATTTTCATGGATTGTGTCAGCAAATGTTATTAGCAAATTGTGTAGTTAACCTGGTGTAAGACTTTTATTACTGCTGGGTATACTTACATATCAAAAAGCTTCTGATCCCCGCCCACTCTAAGCCTTCGGCAAAGAGAATCTGTAGTTTTTTTAAGAGACTGTGTTTACAGCTAACTAGTATTGTTCCTAATCCTGTAAAGTCTATGTGGGAGAGAACCCCATCAGTTTCAGTCTTAATTAGTTTTGGCAATTAGTTCTCCTGGAAAGGACCATGAACAAGGTCCAGGAGGCTTCTCAGTGCATTATTCCTCTTCAGAAATGAGCCTTCCCCTGGCTGTTTGAACCTTTGCAGGCACAAAACCAAAAAATAGGCAGCGTAAGTCACTACAGATATTGCCAGCCTGACTGAACAAGAAGTTGTGCTGCAGGAAGGCATGGTGAGAAAGCTGTTAGGGTACAAAGGAGTAATCTGTGGCTATTTTATCTATAGGGAATTAGAACAAAAAAGCCGTGCGCTACATCAAAGGCTCCATGACTGGAGACGAAATCTTTTCTTATTTAGCATTATGTTAGTAATTACTGATTTAGAGGAAAAGAGGGGGAAAATGTATAGAATTTTCTCACAGGATATGTCATTACACCATCATTGCTACTTCAGATTCTGTTAAATTATCAGATTTTATAGCATTTGATTAATTAAAAAAAGGTTTGTTCTCCCACTGCATTGTAAATTATTTAAATCCCAAAGTAGCTTAACTTTCCCAGTTATCTATTAGACAGTCATCTTGGCCAGTGAAGACAAGAGGACAGATGACTTTTCCTGAATTAGAAATGTAGGTACTGAACTCAGGACCTGAGCCCGTGGCGCATCCTTTGCAGAAGCTGCTTGGCTTTGCTCTGCCTTCTCTCCTTATCTGTTGAATGAAGCTGGTCACGAGACTTCCCGTCTTCCCTTCTTTAACTGTTATGGTCAAGTGCTGTGTGAACAGACATCTCCTTACACAATGGCCATCACAACATATTTCTGCACATGGCTAAAAACATCTCAGAAATACATAAAATAAACAGTGAAGTCTGCCCTGGGTTTAGAACAAGTGCAAACGCGTTATGTGAGGTCTGATAAAAGCAGTTGAAATAATTATTTCCTTTTGTCTTAGTGTTGAGCCCTGTGTTCAACAGCATTAAACACTGAATGCTGCCGTGCACCTGGAAATGTTCTGTTCTGAAGCACTGGGGACACTTTATTCCAATCTGTCCAGTATAAACATGATACAAATCCACCTGGGCTTTTTTGTGTTTGTTTTAACCAGCCTACAGAATATAGTGAGGAAGCAGAGCAACATGAATCTGTTCAGATATTTTGCCTCTTGAGCTTGATTGGGTTTATTTCTTGGTGTCCTGATGCCAGGGGCCTTTAGTATAGGTCACTGAGATGAGAAAGAAGGATTTGTTGCAATATCTGATCTAAGTTAGGCACATGATGAGGTTTATAAACTGCTCTCCTTGTAAAAATCATGATGCTGGGAGGTTTGTAAAATTTATTTTAGGTAATATTAGGAAGCTATGTTATTGGGTTCTCGACAAATTCCCTTGTGATCAAGCTGGACTACAGTGGATCCCAGTCTATGCAGAAGGCACTGTCTGCAATGTGTCAGGCACCTATGTACACGCTCAAGGGTATGAGCAGGCATCTTATAAGCTCCTTGATTTCAATAGGATTTCTTCATAACTTTTTACAGTTACAAAAATGTCTTAAAGGTAGAAGATGTATTAGCACTTCATTGCACAAAGGAATCATATTTAAGTCGCTTGCAAATCATGCCACAACACAGAAAGCTCTCTTGGTTTTGGGGTTAAATTTCATTCAGTCATTTTAGTCATGAAATAGATCAGAAAGAAATATTTACAGAGTCTGCCCACGGGAGACATGGTGACCTTCTGAATCTGGAACGAATACTTCCATTTGTGTTGTGTGCATGAAGGGGAGAGGAGCCCCTGGCATGTGGTGTGAGTTGGACTGAGGGTTGTGTCCAGGCCATTACTTTGGGGGTTGTGTCAAGTTCCTTACTTTGTGGGTTGTGTTTCAAAACAGATGGTAGGAAAACATTTTCCACTCACAGGTCAAGCAATGACCAAGAAACTGGATGCAAGATATGAAGGAGAGATGGGAGGAGAATATTTGGAAATTATTCCCAGTTCTTCACTCCACAATGTCGCCCCAGGGTGTCTCTCAGGTCTTCTTGGTGGGAAGGCACTTTGATTTTCCACCAGGCTTGAACAGGAAGTGGTTAATGCCATCACCACCAAGAACTGCAGTGTGAGTGGAATAAAAGCTAGGGACTCTGACGATCAGCCACCAAGAACATGTTCTGTGTTAGACATTTAATCATATTACTGCTCCCAAAGCCATCGGAGCCAATTTAATCAAATTGTATCATGGACGTGGTGTTATTGTTTTTAATGCCTATTAGGAAAATAAAAGTTAGCACTTATTAAATGAGGATCCTCTTGCATGTTGATTGCTTTGCTAATTTCTTGCTGATAAACCCTTGTTTCATCTTTAGAGAGAAGGGTGGATTTTTGTCAAGATTCTCGGCACAGGCCAGCATGCTGCAGGGTCTCAGACATCAGCTGCACATAGGAAATGAAAAATAAAAATAGAACTTTGTTCTTCTCTAGCTTGTACCAATACCGAGTCAGAACAAGCACAATAAAGTCAATGGAGTTATTTCAGTGTAAAATGAATGGATGTCAGTGTGACTGAGAGAGGAAGAGGGATGTCCATCCATTTTTTCTGGCAATAACGATATTATCACTCTGTTGCAAGAAGGTGTGCAGAACATAGCAGAGACAGACAAACAAACAAAATGTGATAGAGTTGAATTTTGAAGGTGGCACATTTATCTGCTAAAAATCACCCAGTGGCTTTCAGCAGAGAAAATGGGTTTTGACAGGATGGTGAAATGGGGGGCGATGGGTGGAGGGGAGGGAGGCACATATATCTGTCGAGAAATTGGGTACTGATCTGATCTGACAAAAAAATGCGCTGCGTTTCATTTGAGGCATAGGTAACTGGAACCAGTTCTTGTTGTTCCTCCACATTGATGTGTGGTGGATCTCTGAAGAGTTATTAAAGATATGAGTTGAATTCATGAAGTTTATATGTTGGGCACCCCAAGGCGCTCATAGCAACATGACCTTACTTTTCAGCCATGTTTAATGATAAAGGAAAGAAAGATGATGCAAGTATTAATTAATCTTCACAGGAGATCAAGATGAAGTACTTTCCTTCCCAGTGGCAATTGGCTAAACGAAAGAGGCAGATCCGGTGCTTTTTTGGAAGCGTCAGTTAAAAGGCCACTACTGAGCCAGGGAACCTGTTGTGATGAGCCATTGCTTTGTTCCATTAAGGCAGATCCTCTGTTGTCGTATAAAGTGCTTTGGCAACAGCACGAACAAGATATACCACACTTTCAGTGTTTGCCGTTACAGGAGTAGCAATTGCAGTGATACTCGAAGGAAGGGTATTTTTCTTCCTTTCTTCCTGAATCTAATTTAAAGTTGAAAGAAGGTTTCTGGAATAGTAACAGAGCAACAGTAACCACTGGTTCTATTCAGCTTACACCCAAATAAAATGGTTCATTTCAGCTAAGTACAATATCATGCAATGCTGGTTAGTTTAAATGCTTTGTTTAGAGGGTTGTTTTTTGCTTTAAAAAAAAATTATACAGATACTGCTGAATGAGCAGTTAGGAAACACATGTTTCCGAACTGCAGTTACAAGTATTGTAAAATATGATTGATACCATATGCTTTCATTCTTTTCTTTTCTGCTTTTTAAAATGCAAATTAAATTTTGGAAAAGGGTTTATACTATTTTTATATTTCAAAATTAATAATAATAATTAAAAAATGGTCTGAGCCATGTGGTACCAGAGGTTATTGCTCTGCTCTACCGCTAAAGAGACATAGCTTTGATTCTGGGTGGAACATTTGACTCCCTAGGGCTGGAGGCTGCTGTATCAGCCAGCTGGTGGCCAAGTATTTGAGCCAACTCCACCAATTAGTTGAGTCCTCCCATCCGGTGGCTGGACTTGTTCAGTGTATGTCTTGCACATTTTTTGCAGCTGAGATGTGAATCAAGACCCTTCTAATTGATGTGTGGCAGTTCTGCCAGGCTTACCAGAGAACCTATGGAAAGCATGGTTTGCTTGGAAAACAGTCTGCAAAGATGTCACGGAGGCACAAACCAGTTGTGTGGTCAGTCTCCTTGATATGGTCAAGTAAGGGAGATGTTGCTTTGGGGCAACCTGTGGAAGGAAGGATCTCTGTCAGTCAAAAAAGTCAATGCAGTTTTAAAGTGGCTATAAACCAAAGACTGGCAGACACATGAAAGCTTTTTTTTTCCCAGAAGACTAGTAGAATTAGTAAGAACATTAAATCCAGTGCCAAATATGGTCAATAGTTGTAGCGCTTTGCTATTCAAAGTGCTTTGGTACGTCTTCAGAAACAGCTTCATCTAGTTGCAATGAATCCTTGCATGAACTCCATGAGCTCCAAACCTCATTTAAGAGCTGTGCTGACACTGAAGTGAACACGAGGAAGATGCAGAGCTCACAGCATGAGTGTAAACAACTGCATTTCAGCGATACAGAAAATCCAGCATTAGGACCCCTAATACCAAGTGAAAAGCTCTGTGGCTACACAAAATGAAATATTACACTTAGATAAATTTTTCCTCACTGACTGGAGTTTGTTAAAAAAAGATGTCACAGCTTAACTCTGTCCTGCCAGGCTTTTTGCCAGTGCAGATATTGTCTGTTCATGCCACTCTTACTTTAAGCCAGATCAGATATTGTCTGTCTAGACACATCCAGCGTAAATCTGGCATAAACTCCATGTTGTGCGGCCTGGTTAGTTTGACAGAGATGGGGCTGTGTGTATCTGCCCAATCTGAATTAAGCTGTTACTGCCGAATGAACAGTTAGCTCAGAAGCACGCCACTAATGACAGCAGGATGACGGTCAGCATTTTAAATGCACAGAAACTTGGCCTCCCCCTCCCTCTGTCAAAATCTAATATTAATAGGGGAAACTCTCTTAAAAGCCAATGGTATAAGTACAAATGCAAATCTTATCTTTGTCTTGTTATTTTAATATTTCATTTCCTTCTTTCCATATGAATCCAGCAACTCTATTATTGCCAACTGTCAGAGGCATGTGGGAAAGAGGAGGTGGTGGGAATAAAGTAGTTGTATTTATTAGAACAGAGGGAACTGTGGAAATGGAACTTTTCCTACAGCTTTGCTGGAGTACTGCTGTATCCTGCTGCGTTACCTTTGGTACATTGATGTCAGCAAGGCAATCCCGTGTTAATCCCCTCAAAAAAAGGGGAAATACAGTGGGTTGCAAGTTTAAAATTTGAAGAGGGAACACTTCAAAAGCTTTTCGTATCTATTTTATTTTACCTGTAATTCCCTGTCATTACTACCATTATTTTCTACTTCAAAGGAAATGCTGTGGAGTAAATAAACACAATCCTTTTGAAAAGTTTCTCTTGCTTAGATGCTTTTGTAGCTCAGCATTGAAGTAAGTTACCTTATGCTAAATGTTACTTATACACTGTTTCCTTCAAATGTCTCGGTAGCTGGCTATGGGCTGCACTCATTGTGAGGCCGTTGTCTTCTCTCCATGTGTTCTTGAAGCGTCGTCTTGTTCTGAGAGCGCCTAATATTGCCAGAGCAAGAAAATGCAAACCAAATGTACGATGCTGGGAAAAATACCCAGGAGCATCCCGGGGACGGTCTCTTCCAGCAGCGTGTTTCTGTTGCTAAGGAGGGATGTGGATGGGGTCCACACACCAGGCTGTGCGAGAGGAATGTTCTCATTCTTGTGGGCAGCGAAAGGAAGAGCTGGGTCTCGCTGGAAGCCTCGCCTCATCCTCCCTCCACCCCGTTCCTCCACCCCCTCGTTTCTCTCTGCGAGCTCCTTGGCTTTGTTTATGTTTTAGGTGACAAGACACAAACCAGAAATGGGAACGGGAGTGAGCAAGGCTGAGTTTGCGGGGCTGTGCTGGAAGCAGAGGGCTGTGATTCCAGCACATGCATTTGGCATTTTGCAATATACCGCCTCTTCATCCTATGCTCTGTGCGGATTCCAAGGGGATGATTCATCCTGACAAGGGAGCCCATGGCTTCTTTAATGCCAAGCATTTACTCTGCAAAACGTGAGAGACAAGTGGAGAGGTCTATTTCTTTCTGAGTTTCCTGAAGAATTCCCTCCTCCTTCCCACCCTCCGCCCCATCCTGCATAGTTGAGACAGAGACTTTCCTATGAGAAACTTTGCGTTTATGACATAATTCCATGGTTTTCAACCCAGCTTCTTCTGCATTTTTCCCCTCTCCCTCTCTTCTCACAATTCACAAGCTGTGTGAGATTACCAGCACAATTAAAGCCATGGGAAGAGGAAAAAACTGGGTATAAGGCCTTGATAACCCTTTCAGGGTCTTTTGCCAATAGCGAATGGGGGTCAGCCACAAATTCCAATTTTAGTGTCAGTGACAAGCAGTAATAATCAAAGGAACACAGGAAAGCAGATATGTGATCTGAAATCATCTATAACCAGAAGTGTTTATCTAGAAATGCTACTCTCTGGCAAGATGTCTATCTTCTCCTTTTTGCATATATTTCTCACTTGGAGAATAGTCCTTATCTAACATCTAACTTCTTTTACAATCCTAGTTTGGAAAGGTCTCACTGGTCACACGTACCTTTGCCTAGAAAGGAAGGCGGCTGATTACATATTTTTCTTAACTGGCGAGCGGCTTGCGGAGAACAATGCAAGATATAATTATAGAGTTGCTTTCAACGATGAAGATAAATTAAGCTGTTGCAGCCATGGGGTAAACGTTGAAAGGTTCATTGCCCACTGAGTGGAGAAAGAAACCATTTTGTGATTGAAAGGAAACCCAACAGAAAGCTGCTAGGGATGAGCCTTATGCCTATTCACTCAGAGCCAGGGCTGGGGTTTTGACGTGCTGGGTGAACAACACATCTAGTTTTGATCAAACCCAACTTCAAACATGGAGAAGAGAATCTGAAGTCAGATTCTAAGAAATCTGGGAGCTAGAATGAATATGTGGTTCAGGCTTTCCTGTTCAAGTCTATGTGTTATTTTCTTATTAATTTTTTTTAATGTAGTTTTATTTTTAGAGGCAATGAAGACTCTTCTGAGAAATCCTTTGCATTCAAAAAATTGGGCCAGAAGTGCAAGTTGATTCAAGCTCCCTATAGGTAACAGAATTTTCACTGCTGATGACACCCAACACATAATATTTCTGGATCTCTTTTTTGGCCAGAAGTAACACCAGACTGAGACAGCAGCTGGGGAAAAAAGGTCCGAGGTTTGGCTCATAGGAACACATAGGGACTGTCAGCTTTTAGTGAAGGCTTCTGTGGTTTTACCCTAAGTGGGGTTGATCCTAAGATTTGTGTCTCTACATTATTTCAGCTCTGGAGTTATTTTAAAATCTTGGCTTTCCATTCTCGTCTACATATAACCTAGACACTTGACAAGGAGCTGGAAACATGAAAACAGAGATTTTAATGAACTGTAGGCCTGTCTTTTGATTAATTTGTGCTGGAAATATAATGAAATTAATTGTACTTTCTTCCCCTGCCTGTATGGAATTTCCCCTTACTGTCTGCGGCCATCATTAGGAAGTGCACATTCATGAAATAATTTACAACCAACAAGAAAACAAAAATAGGCATAGGAAAAAAATCTTTCCTTTTTTTCCCCGAGATATTTTGTCTTTTCATCTAACTCATCCACTGTGCTTAATTTAGGGAAAACCAATTTGCTTACCTCTCCTCAGTCTCCCCATCATTAAAATAGTAATGATAAATGCTGATGTGTGAGGTGCATTGATATACTGAATAAAGCTCCAGTGCTGTTCACTGAGCGGAATCCTAGAGATAAAAACGGGAAGAAGACAAATTGCTTTTTAAAGTCTTGTTTATTTCTGGTCAGGAAGAGTGAGAAGAAATCGGGATATACACACCCAGCTCATCATTGACTTGAAAATACATGGCAGCATGGGGCAAAGGTACTGGGCTGTGGCAAAATAAACAGAGAACTGCAAAGTCTTGGGCCTGAACAGTGCACTTGGCTGAGTCAACTGTGTCTGTCTGTAGGTGGAGAGCAGTGCCTTTATATCACTTTGACTTTTACTATATTCTGTATTTCCATTGATGGGTAAGCTCACCCTTTCCCTACAGGTTAATGGCGCTGTAAACAAGAAGAGCAGAGGAATGGCCAACTAACCCAAAGTCAAAATGCTAGTCCAGGTGAATTGCTCTAGAGAAGGCTGAGACTCCCAGTTAAATCACAGGCCTGCCACAGCTCTGCGTGAGGGGAGTTTGCATATAAAAGTTGTACAGCTGGTGCACGCGTAGGAAGAGAGAAACCTCCGTCAGCGCAGACCAAGAGTAGAATCAAGCAGTGCAACTGCAGGCAAAATATTCAGACACCTGAAGGAAGACTTATAGATATTTAGGCAACAAATTAAAAAAAAAAAAACAAACAGTGGGTCAGTCAAAGTCCTTGCGGTAGGACAGTTAGGCCATTCTGATGGTTACAATGTGTGATTTGCATGGGACTTTCCAAGGTTGTTAAGAACTTAGTGAAACCCAGATGACAAGATAGGGGCTTTTTTCTGTGTCTCTTTGTCAGCACTCTACAGGGGTGTGAAAAGTTATATGATCCTTAGCTTTACTTCACATAGTCCCACCGTAACTCATTTTTGTGTGTCTCTGACATATGATGGCATGCTATCCTCAAAGCCACAGTATGGAGAAGCACGCCTGAGCTTGGAAGACTATCAAAGTATATCTAGTCCTGCATGGTCTGAGGATAGGTCTGCAGTTCTCACAGATGGCAGTGTTTATCACTCTGCCTTTGGCACCTGGAAAGGCAGCACAGCAGGTACTATCAGGGTTTGTTCATAAACTGGATGATCTACCACGTATTTTAAACAGCAAACATATTTTTATTATATCTAAGGCCCATTAATAGCAACATGCTTTATGAAACCATTTGCACCATAATACAACATTTGTGTTTTCTGTTTCATGGAAAGTAATATATTTGTGGTTTTTCATAGTGTTTTGGCCAGGGTCTCAGCTGGTAATGGTTGGCATCGTTTCATGGACTTCAGCAGAGCTTTGATGACTTGCAGAGTATCTGGCCCCTTGTATGTGGATCTAACACTACTGATAAATGCCTAATCCCATTTCTTGGGAGTTAACAAGGTTGTGTATTCCCAGAACAAGAAAGACAACAGTAAGCAGATGAGCACATTTCTTTACCATCCGTATTTCTCAGGATACTTCTGTATTGCTGGCCACAGATATGTCCCACCATGATTGAAGTTAGCTGGATGGGAGCCATTCTGGTCAGAAAAGCAAACATAGATCTTAAACGAACATCTGAAAAGCCCAGGGCATGAGCTCAAGCACAGCACCACACGTGTGCCATTTTGAAAAGTCATGACAGATTCATGCTGAGGTTAATGTGCCATTCATTATAATTAAAGAATTCCCATTTATGCTTCTTACTTTGATGCTGGCTTTCAGTCGTTAACGCTGCGGGTGACAGAAGTTCACTGCAGTCTCAATGACTTCAGCTGCTGAATCTCCATTGAAAGAGAAGGTGAAGAGCTGTTTGGATGGGACCAAGTGCCATTCAGTATTGCTGGGGATAGTCTGACACTGCTTTTGTAGGACATGTTAAAACAGTGCAGAAAGACAATGCTCAGGATCAAGCCTGGTTAGGTAAATCCATATAAACTTTCATTATATTTTATGTGCTCTACAAAGTGTCCAGCCAGCTTGGACTATAAGCAAAAGACCTCAAAGTTGTCTGCGCACTCTCAGTTATAAATGATGAGTGAAGGAAATCCAGTCACCAATTTACCTCAAATTCTTCCCTTTCCAGCAAAAAAATCTGAAAACTGGTACACTGTGAAAGAGCCCGTGGGCTGAAACAGTCTCCAAACGGCAAAATCCTGTTTTAAGAGCTGCTGAGCGCCTATCTGTGATGCCTGTAACTGTTCAGCAATTCTGAAAATCTGTTCTTGAGACACTTGGGTTGATCTTTATCCAATAAATGAGAACTACGTTGTTATCTGGGTCTTTGGTCCACTCTGTCCATGCTTCATCTGCAACCCACTGAAGGAAGGTATGAATTGAAAGGCTATTTCCTACTGAGTCAATAGGAAATGTGACCACAATAGGAAAATCACAGAATCACAGAATACTTGAGGCGATTCAGTGATTTTTTTGTTGTGGTGATGTTCACCTGTAGTATGTTTGAGTACAGGATTTGAACATGCAGACCAGGCCCTCAAAAACCTCATATGCTTTTTCTTTGGGATGTGCTCTCCTTCCAATCTGTAACCGCTGTTCATTTCAGCTGCCATACAGCAAGCCCCTGCCCAGCTTTATTTGAGGAGTTAATGTCTGTGTTGAGAGATCTTATTGGAATTCACCAGAATGCTAAAGATAGCCAGTAGCATGTAAATCAAACCTAAAGCAAATGTGCTGCTTCTAGCTAGCGAGGAGATGATCCACTGAGAAGATAGATCACCTAGCCCTGTATTTCTCTCCTCCTCTGAATTGTGAGACTACAGCAGCCATTTGTCCACCAGAAGGATGAAGATGGCAAGCTGCAGACTGCCAGTGCTTAAAGACAGCAGTTTCACTATTTGACATGTTTGGCCATGGTAAGATATATATTCCCAGTCAACGGGAATCTGAACCAAGTGCAGCCGCATCCTTCTTGCTGGTTTTCTTTTGCAGAAAGAGTCTGAGCATGAGGACCGGGTGGAGTCAGGAGAGCAAATGGACACAGGCTTCAAGTGAAAATCACTGGTCAGGACCATACAGAAGCAGAGAAGGATGTAAAGTCTTAGGGGAATATGTAAAAAACCAAGAGTAATACAGGTTACCTTTCAACTTCAGGGCAGCTGCAACCCCGACCTGACTCTTGGGCCAGGACTATGACTGAACCGCTTGGCACAGAAGTGCATGCACCAGTAAACAACATTTATGTAGGTGAGATGACCCCCCCAAGTCCATGTTTGCTCCCTCTTTTAAACAACAGCTTCATCAGGACATTATGGAAAGACAGAGGTGAGAAACGGAGGCTTCATCAGCTTCAGTTTGATGATCTGTGTGCATTTGAATGTGGTTCCCTTATCCCGAGACAAAGTAAGCAACACAAGATACAGAGTACAGGGCTTACATAGATGCCACTTTTCCCCACCATGGCATAAAAGAGAAATACAGGCATTATAAAGACCTATGGACTGCTCAAAGGCTTAAGTCTGACCGCTAAGTGACTGACCCTTTTGTCATGGTGTGGTTACATGAAGATGGTGACAGAGCGCTTGTTCTACCTGAGCTTCTCCCTACATAGAGGCTAAAGAATAAACCTTACCTACCTTTTAGAACTGCTTTGAGGCATTTGGACAAAGAGGAATAAATTACACTGCACAGTTTTTGATAATCAACACAGAGCTGAGCTGAGGGACTTCTTACCAGAGGATGTTGGGGATATTCTCATGGGTCCAAGGAAGACTGATCAAATTAATGGAAGAATCTTACTAAATACTTAGAAATCATGAGGTATGGGTGGGTGATGTGATATGCTTGACCTGTTTTTATACTTTTGGCTAAGCAACTGCTCTTTCCATAGCTTGAGATAGGATCCTGGTCTAGATTGACTTTTGATTTACTTCAGTGTGGCCATCCTTATATCAAAGCAGTTCCTGTCTATCATAAAAAACATGCACATATGCTCTTTGCTAAGTACTACACAGGGACAAGTGATTCCTTTTTATTCATACAAGGCGGTGAGCTTGTTCTTGTTCCAGCTCCCAGCACGTAAGGAAGGGCAAGCCCTTCCCTACCCATCCCATGCTCCCCCAGCTGCTTCTGTGGGTGGGAGAGGCAAACCACAGCTCCCTCTGGAAAAAAAAGCACTGGAAACTCCCTGAATTGAAACTTTACTTCCTTTCCCTGGCAACAAATTGCTCGTGTACAGCCAAATCCCACACTTACCATTATAGGAATTTGGTATTTCATAAGGGGGGAAAAAAGGGAGATTTCAAAGGCTGCATCAGGATGACCTCTAGGTATGAGTCTGATAGTTTTGGTTATGTTTATAAAAACAGTAACAATAAAAAGGATAAGGAAATGAATGTCCTCATTTTCTCTTGTTTTTAATCCCAAACTCAGCTCAAAGCAATCTACTCTGTGATGTCATTGTGGTACCCCAGCAACTAGCTGTGATGTCACACAGCTTGAAGGTTTCAAGCTTCAGTTAGGAAATTCATAAGCAAGATGACTTACGCCATGTGCACAAAGAAACCCATTTTCCCTGCAAAAATCCTTAGTGCAACACCAAAGCAAAGAGAATGTAGGTGTGAAAATTAATTATTTCTCTAGGGATTTATTTTTTTTTATTTTGGCAAAGGACTTTTTGTCATCAGACATCAAGAGCTCTTTCAGGGGTGTTCAGAAGAGAAAAAGTGAAGATCCAAGCGCTTCAAGGGTCTCTGAGTTGCTTTTTACAGAATGATGCAGTGCTATGCACAGGCATGCAAAATCAGTGAAATACCGGATATTGCACCGTTATTTCATTCTCTTTTTTTAGGCGCACAGTAATAAGGACTTCAGACATGAATACTGTCATTTCAATGAAAATAGAAAGAGCATGAGAAATCAAAGAGCATTTTAAAGTGTAAATATGCAGCCACGGAATCATTAAAGGGATACAAATGTTGAAAAAAGAAAGAAGTTTATGAACTCTGTGCTTAACGGAAGCGGGCTGGGAAAGAGTTTAGCTGTCCTTCTAGAAAACAAAAATTAATTTGCTTTGGCCAAATTAAAATTAATTAAAATTATGCAATGTTGCCCTTGTGTTAATTTTAACGGTGAGGTTGTTGTGATTTAAGGCTACAATTAGTTCTAGTGTTTGAAAGAGAAGCACTGTAATCGAGACAGGACATTTTAATAATCCTGGTTATAAACATTTAATACATCATCTTTAGGGACTCACAAACACATTGTAATTAACTTTTACAACTGAAATAAATCAGATTGCATTAGCATATTGCAAAGGAAAAAATCATTTGCATGATTGAAAACAGCTTCGGAAAATTATGTATAACAGGCTTCATGTAAACATCAATGCAAGCTAGTCTTCTCAAACTTTTACCGAGATTTTTTTTCAGGTTATTTTTAGAACAGTTAAAAAGCCACTCACATTTCTTTTTCCCCTGTTAAGCCTCTCCCTGCATCAGGAATGTCACTCACTCTACCTTGTACTTTTTCATACCAGTAATAAACGTGTACATGACCAAGGTCAACGAATAGCATAAAACACAAGATTAAGGTCCTGATCCTGCAAGCACTTAAGACATGTGAGTAACTTTGCTCATGTAAAAGCTCTGTAGACTGCATCAAACCTGCTGATATGAATGAAGTTATGCTTAAGTATCTTCAGGGTTATAGTCCTAATCATTCATGTCTACTCCTCACCAAAGAAAGCACAAACAAAATATACTGGGAAAAAAAAAAAACAGAAACAGGATTTGAACTGCAGAATGACCAAAAGAAAAGGAGAAAATATGAAAACAACCAAAGGCCAAGTAGGAAACTGTTTTCAGTTTATTTCATTTTTTGCAGATTAAAAGGAACTGATTGACCTTTTGCCCAGACACCCAGATCCACCTGCTTCCAGGGAGATTTGGTACGGATTTGGGCTGTGATTATGTGAAAATTTGTGCTTATGGTGATCATTCTAACCTTGGGTGTTAATCTAGACAAAACCTGAGTTTCTCTGAGCTCAGAAATTCCAACAACAATATTAAAAATTTGGGGGAAGTTCTGGTTGGGATTTTCTGACTTAAGATCTCTGGTAAATAATATAGGATCAAAGTAGCTTATTAAAAAACAAGCAAACAACAACAACAAAAATGGAAAAAACCTCTCTTACATAAGTCAATAAAATTAGACCTCCGCTGGATGAGTTTGAATTTTCCTTCTTGAGAGTAGTCAGTAATTTGATCTAACCTGTGCTGACTATTTAAGATATATGACTGATAGTCAGGTCTGAACTTGAGAATGTGTTTAAACGCATACTTGTTTAAAAGTGTAGCCAGCTTCAGGAATAGCCGTGTAAAAGTGGGTGTTGGTCATCCTAACTCTTGCCCATAAAGCAAGACTAGAGGCAAAGAAAAGAAGAAAGGGGCAACGGGCAACCTCAGTGGAAAATGAAGATGTGAGATTGAAAAAATAAGAGGTTATAGGCGAGGGAAGTTTGAGGTGAAGGGGGAAGAGGCTCCTGTAAGACAAGTTTCTGATAAAGCCATTAAAAAAAAGTAATCTGTAAGGAGAGTTAAAAAAAATTGAACGGGAAAGAGAGCGATCTCAGGTTCTCAAGAACCTGGCAAGGTTTGTTCTGACAGCTTCTGTAGGTTGGTCCACTGATAATCTCTGCATCATTTGGAGTTCAGTCCTTCCAGGATGAACATTACTCTTGTCTTTCACTGAGAAAGGTCTGAATTTCATTTTCGTTGGCTGAAGTATCTGGTGATCTCCTAACGCTTTTCTCACTCTCCATTTAACTTTTTTTTTTTTCATGTGGAACTGAGCTTTTTCAGGAATAAAGAGAGGAGAGAAGATGAACAAAACTTTTCTTTTTTTTGCCCCAAAGACCAGGGGGAGAGAGCTTTTTCTCCTGAGGCCACAGTGTATTGATTCAAAGGAGCAGTAAGTTAATTAACACGAGTAGTGAAGCCTCCTGCATAATTAACAAGACATTTACCTAAAATCAATAATCTAATTGCCACACCTACCATACATGGGGGACAGTGTTTATCCTATTGAGAAAGACTCATTTATATCTGCGTGTTAACATGGTGATTCGTGGTTTGTTTAAGAGCCTAACCTGATCTGTAAAGTGATAATTTATTGAACGATCAATTAAACTTTTTAACCTTGCAAATATAAACAGGTAATGAATAGCCACAAACCTATTTCCATATGAAAGTTCACACATTGCAGGGATTTTCATGCTGTTCAGATTATTTTTCATCGGTCCACTTTGAGACTTAGTGGAGAAGAATGAGAGAGGAATAATTTCTCTTTGAGAAGCGTTCAGCAGCCTCCCTGCATTTTGGTCCTGTGTTTAATAGGCTGGTCTTGAAGTACTCTGCCAGCTTCCTTGTCCCTCATGTTGAAAAGAAGGTACATGAAGGGTCTTTTTCTGGAGAAAATATATTGTGTCATTAAGGAAAAGTGACCTCCAAACCACTGGAAGGCCTAGAGCTGGGCAGAGATATGACAACCCAAAGCAACTCCAGGATTGCTCTTATTGCACTGAAAGGACGGCCCAGCAGACCAGCATGCTGTAGCTCCACCGTCGTGTGTTTTTTGTCTCACCACCCTGTGATTAGGAGAAGGAAGGGAGGCAAGTGAGAGTAGGTGGATGGGAGGTTTACGCTACCAGAAAATTGCTTTGCACTGGGGATGACAGCTGGCATCTCTATCCGAAAGGTTGGGTCCACTGAAAGCTGTTAAAATCTGGAGCCTGAAATTGTTTAGACTCCTTTAAAAAGTCCTGTCTTTCATCTTGCAAGTGCAAAATTGGACTTGAAGATATCCCAAGAACTAATTTTCTTCTGAGTTTTCAAGTATATGTCCCAGCTTGTGTTAAAATGGCATGGGGCCCAGCACTGAGGTGTCAGATTGTTTTAAATGGTATTTTTCATTTTGGCATGTTGATGTTTTCTAGTCTTACCCAGATTTTGATGGCGTGGAGAAACAGAGGACAAAATAAAAGATGAACTTAATGGTTTTCAAAGCTTATCTCCAGAAAGCTGGGATTCACAGCGATGTTGTTTTTTCCAGAGTGGAAAAAACTGGATTCGGTTTGAAGTAATGTTTTTTTGATACTCTCTCGCAAGGCTCAAACCAGGTCTTTGGTCCACACCAGGAAATCACTGGGATAATTCAACACACCAGTAGCATAAGTGATGGAATATCCATAGCACCTAATAATACTTGCTAAAGTGTGTATGAGAGTATACACATTGAACAATAAATCTACCTTTGAATTCTTCGAGCCTTTTGGCTTTTACAGGCACTGCTGTGAAAGAGCGATTTGAACCCGTCAGTCACCATGAGTTTTCCTATCCTTAGTAGTATCTTAAAGCCATGGGCTGTGGTTTAGCAGAACTCTTAGAGGTACCAACTCTCAAAATCCAAGGTCATGTGTGAAAGAAAAAAAAAAAAAAAAGAATAAATCTAGCTAAACTAAAATGCCTTAAACTTCTCTGTCAGTAGCTAGGGTTTGGTAATGAAATTTTTTACTTCAATACATTTCAATAAAATTGGGACTAACAGAAGTCAATGAAATTTGTCACAGGAGTGAAAAGAGCAACTTAACTGTACGCGTAGTAGTCAGGGACCACAATGCCGTGTGAATTTTCAGTCTGGCAATGCCCCATCACTGATGTTGTACCTGGACTGCAGGATTTCATGTGGTAATGAAATCATTTGGGCATTAGGTGAGGAAAAACAATGAGGGCTGGATGATTTAGATACACATAAAAGCAGTTTTCAGTATTATTAGGCTTACTACCTAAACTGAGATAACAATGAAGTGTGAAATATAATGTTCTTAAAATTGATTTTTCAGTAAGATGGTCTCTGTCTTAAAAGCCCCCACCTTTTTTGGAGTAATTCTTTGGTAATTTTTACATATTTCATTCCTTCTTTTGCATCTCTTTTTAAATCCCTCAAATCCCTCAACTTTAGTTTTATCAATTGAGGAATTTAAAAACTTGGAACAGCTTCCCCCTCCCCCACCCCGTGTCTATTTTAACTCTCTTACTGCTATCGGGGACCTTGGTTTTTTGTCTGTTTTTCATGCTGTACACTAAAGAGAAAGTTCCTATGGTCTGTAGCCCATCTGCTCACTCAGTTGGCTCACAGCTGAGTGAGTGTCTTTGATAACAAGTGACATTTTGGAATATCAGTAGAATTAAACAATACAGGTAGCAAAGATACAGCAATAGGTGAGTAGTCATGGTAAGTGGCTGAAGCACAAGACCACAGTCCGAGATATTTTTCTGGTAAATCAGCCTCAGGGGTTATGTGATTTCTGTCCTCTTTTCAGACAGGTTTTCTGGAGTATTCATGAATTTTTAATACCTCAGTTTGATGGAGTCCCACAAAAGATTTTGGTGGAAACATGCAACTGAACAAACAGAAATATTAATCGAGTAGAAAGCTTGTTATTCTTTTCCCCAATCTTAAAGTTCCTCAGTTTCCCCACCTGTACGTTGGGAGATAGAAGTGCTGTTCGTCCATTATGTGTGTCATGCAGCAGTTACTTATGGACCAAACTATTCAGAAGGGCTGTGAACTTTCCCAGCCACTGGGATAAATGCATTTTGTTAGATCAGACCTTTCTCCTGAGGAGCTGGAGGGCTTTTTGGGTTTTTATTACCTGCGCACTATCAGACGATGCAGTGATTTTTTTAGCCTGGACTAGCATGGCTGTGATTAACTACCTTATCCAACAGTGATTTTTGTGGATCGCACCACGGCTGGCATCCACCTGCCTTTTTAGCAGGAAGTTTACCGGAGTTTGGTGAAGTCACATCATGAGAGACACAGCACTGGAAAGCCTTGAAAGGGGCTTGATGTTGCCATGATTTTAGCATTACTGAATGGACACTGCAAGATAACAGTGTGAGGAAAAGATGTGGGTTTTCTTATCTGGGGGGCTGGGCGGGGCTCCTGCACAAGTGCCATGTAGTTATATGTAATTATATCCCTCCTTGTATTATCAATGATATATGCTCTTCCTAATGATCTACACATTATCAACATTTCCTCTTAGCCCTCTCATATGTTTACTCCATGTTTTATCTTTAACCCCTTGTGGATTCCTCTCCCCCTCCTGCCTTACCATCCTTGCCCCACTGACCCCTGTGACAAGAAGGGGGTTGGGTTAGTTGGACTTTGTACGTGCACCAAAAAAAAAGGAAAAGAAATCCCAGCTAATGTTTTCAAATTAGCACAGCTCCAACTCTGGAGATTCTCATTAGTTGTTGGCTGAGATATATCAGCTCTCATTTGCCTAATATGGAGCCTAACTTTAGGCGCCTGGCCCTTTCGGTGGGGGGTAAGAGAGAATAGGACGGGGTCTTTTGTCATTGCCATGTGGGCTCACTAATTTGCTCTGCCTAATAAAATTACAAATGAACACAGCTTTGCTCATGTTGCCTTTATAGGTTATAATAACCTTGGTACCCCATAACCTCCCGCTAGCTGAATTAATCAGATCATATTAATATTTCTTCTTACTTTCTTTTAACTGGTTCTTCTCTTAATTAAAGGGGCCAAAGATGTAAACAGGGTAGGTGACTAGAAACATGGCGTCAGGTTATAAACAAGGCTCATTAAAAAGATGGATGTGCCAGCAGACTGCGAAAATTGCTTACTCCGCAAGTGTACATTTTGTAATTTCCTGACGACTAAAAGGACTAATACCAGATCCTGCTTTGCTTCCCTAGCCCCCACCCTTTTCTTTTTAAAGCATGTATAAAAGATGATAATTTTTGTAAGCTGGGGGAACACAGAAGAGTTCATTCATCAGCTGGAATAAAGGCCATTTGTATTATAAGCCTTTTTCTGCCCCTCCAAAAGATCAGGATGCAAAATGGGATGTTATCATAACAACAATAAGTGAAAGGAATCAATCCGAAAACTGAAAATTTTGGAAGGTATGAGAATACTAGCCACAAACCAGGTTTCTTATTAATATGAAATCTATTTTTTTAATTATAATTAATATTAAGACTTTATCCAGTTGTAGTGAATTTCCAGGGCTGAAATCAAAAGTGAATATTTCCGTGCACAGCTTCGAGTTGGCAGGATCTGCGCTAAGAGAGACAAGTGGTGTGCGCTGTGCGTTTTTGCAACACCCTCCCCAAGCACACGTATGCTTCTGCTGTCTTCCAGACAGAGAGCTATCTATCGTACCTGCTAGGGTTGGTAGGAGAATCCACAAAATGATATTTTTAAAGTTATGTGTGAACTCTATGAAAAGACTATCTAGTTATCTTACATAAATAATTTATGTTTTCACTCATTAGTAACTTCAGTCCCCTTAATATTGAAACTTGGCCTTGTAATATGTGATATTAAATTCAGCTCCAGTACAATAACCACTGAATAAAGCAGTGCACAGTTTTCTCTCTTCCAGTGATTATTAGTAGGAAAGCCCAAACCCCTGATTTTTCTATCTCCCTTTATCCCTTCTCAAGAAGAAGGAAAGTCATTCTGACAGGATGATGCACAGCATGACCAGGAAAGACCTCTCTCCTTCATGAATAAATTAGAGATGAAAGTTTCACTGATCCCCTTGCATTTTTATGGAGGGACCTCATCCTAATTTACCTAAATGCTTTGAACAAAACGAAAGAAAAATGTAAGCGGTGAAGGGGAAAAGGTTAAAATCTGTGTTTAAATGGAAGGGCATTTTAACAAGAAGGTTACGTGGGCTACCTGCATGTGATTGGGGTATCTTATCTTATTTTTAAGTTTAAGCATTTAAGTGGATAAATCACAACACAGCGTGATTTTTTTTTCCCCCGGTAATCATCAGTTTCTGCATTATAAAGCCTCTGTGAGTGTGTTCATTCCGCACCTACAAGTGCCTAATATGAATTTGATTGATATCAGCAAATGTTTTATAATATTAGGTTATTATTATTATTATTATTTAAAATTTTAAAAGTCTGTGGTTCATTAACTTTATTTGAACTATAGAACAATAGATTTCAGCCTTTAGGCTGTTTTCTCTATTATTTACAATTCCTACAGATTTAGGAAGAAGGAATTGCCTTTTTTGTAGGTAATTTTGAACTCTATGGAATAGTCTATGTGGTTTTTTATTCAAGGTGGAGAATTCTACAAGTTACTTAAACCAGATCTTTAGGAAAACATTCATTCCCCGAAGTTGTTCAGGTGTACTTCTGGAAGAGTGCTTTAAAATCCTGTGTAAGCTAACAGTTTCATCCCTACTATATTCTCCAGCAATGTCTTTATAAGCTAATATATTTTTATGAGTATCACTTAGGAATAATTAAAATACAAAAAAAAGACACTCTCATTTTCACATCAGTTATTATAGTCTTACTCAGAAGTTTAATGGCTTTGGAAGACGTTCTTCCAAGCCCAGGTGTACTTTTTTCAGTTTAGTGTCTTCTTTGGCAGTTGAGCTTTAAGCTGGGTCCAAATTCCACAGAGCAGAGTAAGTTGGACATTTGTCTGGGAATGACAGGTTTTGTTTGTTTTGTTGTGGTTCAAAGCCTTCTGGATGCTTATTAAAAAAAGAAAATAGTCACTTGGTATTTTGTAAGGGCTCCAAATACATTTTGCCTTTCCTGTGTGTGAGAAAACCACCTGCACACAGATTCAGGGCACAAGTGAAGAATGTATTCTGCAAAATACTCCAGGATTTAAGAGACAGGACCAACATTGGACCACTTGTTGAGCACATAAAGTCTGTTGATCTAAATGGATCTATTTCTGTCTTACTTTTGATGTTTTATCTCTTTAAAAACAAAAAAATCCAATCTCAACTAAGGTTTCTAAACAGTGCAGGCAAAATGCAATTTTTCAGTGATTGCAGGGGGCTCCTGGCACAATGGAGGAGGGTCACCGTCACACCCAGGTTGATATGGTAACTTATGAGTTGTGTGTCTTCGTTGCTGCCCAGTTGTCCTGCTTGTCGCAAACTAAATGCCTAATGTTTAGACAGCTACATCTGGACCACAGGAGTTCTGGTCTGTAAACCAGGTGCTGTAATTTATCCTGCCACTAAAACCAGCCCGGGATAAAACCTGATGTTTTCAAGGTATGTCATAATTTCAAAAATTCCCACACCACCTTAATTTGTAGAGTAGGTTCAGCAACAGATTTCTAAGACACCCTGTGTTTTCAGAAAAGAAAGCCCACATTTCAAATCACCTAAAAATCCAGTTCAGCTACCTCAAAATCTGTGGAAGTTTATGGCTAAACTAAACTTCACAGTTTGAACCAAAATGATGGATATTACATTAAAAAGCAAAACAAATCATGACGTCTGTCCAAACATTTTTGAAATAAAAGGTATGGTTTGAAGCAAAGTCACAATTACAGCTGTACATGTGGCATTGAACTGTGAATTTCCCTCCCAATTTGAGCCACTAAATGTGTGTTCAGACCTCAAGAAGCCCATTAACCCCCTGTGTGCCTCAGTTTCCCTACGTGTAAACTCATGAAAACACTAATTATTTGTCTTTGTGTTACATTTGGACCTATATTTATGGCAAAAAATGTTCACATATGTTGAGGCACTTTTACCTTTTCTTTGCTTCCTCAGCTTTCCTCAGAGAAACATGACTCGGTTTTGATGCTGCAAGCTTTTAACAAAACATTGCAAAAATAATAAGACGGGAGACAGACAGTGAGAAAAGTTGCTGTTTTTTTAAAAAAAAATGTTTGAGCAGTTCCAAAAGCTTCAACCCTTCAAGTGTCTTTTCTAATTGGGGTCACTATTGATACAACGAGGCAGAAAATGCATCCTGGTAAAAACGGCCTGTAAGCCGAGCTGTAGTAACACACCCGTACACGTACATCAATTAAATGTACGCATTTCTGTGAAAGATAAACGCCCCCCTTCCCAAGGACACCGGCCAGGCCACGTGTGTGCGTGTGTGTGTGTTTTTTGAAGGCTGACCAGGCACCTCCGCCATTTCCTCGTGTTGAGGCCTACTCACGGACCACTGCACCGGCCCCCCTCTCTGAAATGTTATTATTCTGTCGTGAGCCCTTCTTCGGTCAGGATGTTACTTCATTTCCACCTTTTGTCTCAGGTTGAATGTGAATGATGCTCTTTCAGCAATATACGGTCGCTCGAGCTCCCCGTTGCAGCCTTACATAAATATACAACACCCGTCTCGGCCTATAACTCACTTCAGGCCTGGAAAAATAGTGACTTCCTTTATTGGCCAGATTCTTTCGCAATTCCCAACAGCTGTATGTTTTCACCTCCGAGGATCCTTATCTTCAAGTTTCCATTTGTCTCAGCACTATTCCAGTGGATTGCCAATAAAAATGATTCCCATTTTTATAACCCCTGAGAACGCAGGGAGCAGGCTTTCCAGAAAAACCTATTTTTTAGCAGGAAAAAAAAAAAAGGCTCCCCGCAACTTACCAGAAGGCAGGATTTAGCCTTCACAGAAATATTTGAAAGTGTGAAACTTCCCGAGTAATCATCGCGACTCCGCAGAGATGGGAACGGAGACTTTCAGCAATCTCTAACGCCGTTCAATCAAGGACTCTTAATTTTCCATTTGAGCAAGAGAAACGGCTGCAAATGGAACATTTATTAACACATGCGCCTCACACGCACAAAGAGAGCTATATTTACAAAGAATTAAACTTGAGAGCATGAAATAGCCTTGTAACCATATGACAAAGATACACTTAAAGAGATGTAAACACTAGGTGCAGGGAAATTTGCCAGGTTAGAGTCAGCTGTATCACTCTGTTTTATTACCATACAACTGTTTACTGAGAAAAGACAGATGATTGCTGATATACTCTGTGTGTTATCATAAGGGCTTGCTTGGGAGCTCTTTGTGACTGACAATTGCTACAGCCCTATGCAAAAACCTGGCCTGGGGAGTTGTTTTTCTTTTAATTCTTCTCTGTCCATCATTCCAAAGCATTAACAATTCTTTTAGAATAGCAAACTGGCAAAGCGTCCTGAGTGTTTTGTATCGCTCCCGTGAGACAGTCACTAAAGAAGTTTAAATCATTCGTTCTTTTTCACACAGGGTTATTGGTTTTGGTTCTTCCAAGGGTAAATTTTTTAAAGCTTCTCCCCTGTCTGGGCTATGTAAGTCCCAGGTTCAGGCATCCCTTCTCTACTCAAGTCTTGGAGAAAACACTGTGAAATGTCTTTATAATAGTTCTCAGCTCCAATTCTACTGCTTACAGCTCCTAGCAGTGGCTCGTAAGGGGAGGTGGTGTTCTGGTGTCTCCCTGGAGAAGTGCAAAGCTGCCATCAGGTGGGCCTAAAATGGGTTTGAAGGAACCCAAAAGAGGAGCCAATGGAGCACGTGTGATCTGCTTCATCTCCATGACTGAGAAAAGGAGTTCCAGGTATCAGAGAGAGCAGGTTTAGAGCATATTATGCTTTTTTTGTCCTTAATGGGGTCACAGTGCCAGGGCTGCATTGTGAGGCAGCCTTCATTTCCAGGAGCAGGTCCCTGAACTGGGACTGGAGAGCAGGAGGTGAGGAGGGAAGAGTTATGCAGGCAGGTGAAGCCGTCCCCTCTCCATCTCCACTGCTGCAGACATCTGCACAGCAGGGAATTCAAGCCCCAGTTCATCCCACTTCGCTTCAGATACCCGAAGCACTTAAGTTATGAACCAAATCACTCTAGGCTTCCTCTGTAGTCAACAGAGAGAGCGAGGGATGTTCAGAAGGGCTGAATCATCCCTCAGGGTCTCCTCTAGCTGGGATGAACCCAGGCCCTGCTATCTGCTGTCACTGAACCAGAAACCCGCCATCGCCTCCCCCTCTTTACCATCTCTTCCTTGGCTTGTGACAAAAAATTTTGGCCTGTTCTTAGGTTCAAGTGTTTTGCCATGTCTCACCCGGGGACAGGAGGGGAAGGGTTCTTTCCTTATGGGTTCCTGATCTAAATGAATTATTGCGAGGCACTTTTTTTTAAAGCCTCGGAAAGGGGATTTGAAGCTATTGTATTTATCTGACCGTTATGAGCACTGTAAAACATGCTGTTTCACATTGTAACATAAGCTCTTTTTTAAAGTATGCCCAGAGTATTTGTAATTGTTATCAGGCCCAGATGTATCCGAGTGTCAGCATGAAGCACTGAGAGTTGGCTCAGATGTACAGAATGTAATTAGCTCAAAGCCCTGTGCGCTTAGTTTGTAGTGGAAGCACAGACTGATAATAAAACCAAAAAAAATGAAAGTGGCAAAGGTTAAAATCTATTGTTCACAGTGCTAAAGCTGTTCTGGGGGAAGCCGATGCCGGCTGCTGCAGTGCCGGAGTGCTCAGACTCCAAACGAGATCAGAAGTGAGCCAGTGACAAAGGTTAGTTCAAAATAGGTGATGATAGACTAACATTAAATTGACATTATTCTCACAATAGTGGCCCAGACTTTTGGTCTATCTAGTCTGGTATCCTGCCTCTGACTTGCGCCAATCCCTCATGTGTCCGGAGGAAGAATAGCATATGATCCACACACCCACTTCCCACTGAGCTTCCAGTGACTTGTGAAATCCCAGATGTGGTGGGAGCATGGTGATGGTACAAATGGTTCCTGAGCTGCATGGGAACCATCTATGAACTGATGTACTCATCTATACGGCTGCCAACTTGCTTAGCTTGGGGGTTTTTTTGTGTGTTGTTTTTGTCATATCCAGGAAAAATCTGATTTTCTGATAGACACTTAGAACATCAGAACACCCCTCATCTCCGCCTACTGCTGCCCTCTACTGAGTGGGAGCAGAAACACGTGTCCAGGTTTCCAGAGCCCAGCACTGCCTAAATTAAAGAGTCTCCTCTTGCTTGAGTGACTTTGAAGCAGGTGGATTTGATCTCTATCCCTACAGCCACTGTGACATTTCCAAAGGCTGTTGGTGTGCACTATGGTGACAAGCATGACTTTCCAAGGTGGCTACCAGCTCGTTAAAATACAGACACTTTCTGGGTTGATTGTTGTTAAGGAGACAAATCTTAGCACTTGCAAAAAGCTCTGATAGTTACAGTTCTCCGCATCGATAGAATGCATGGAGATGTGGGTGTGTTTAAATTTAGATGTGTGCACTTGAATCACATTCACAAATGCAATAAACAATATCTAATAACATTAATAAGGCACAGGCACATACCAGTTCACAACAGGAAATTCAAATCCGAGGGTGACACGCTGATCTCAACCCCCTCTGTTTAGAAAAAATAAGTCAGAACAGCTTGAGTGAAGGACAGAGTGTCACAGCCTTAACTTGAACATTTCCTGGCTTTTGTTGGTTTGTTTCACAGCCTTCACATTCCTTAAACATGGGTTTGTTTGATTTTAATTTCCTTTTCTTGGTTAAAAGAATGAAGAAACATGTTTGAGGGGTGCCCTGAGCATGATTTCTTTTCACAGCCACAGCTGAAATTTCCTATGTTTGTTTTTTCTTTTACGATGTTTAGTGTTAAAGACGAACTTCTGGGGAGGTGAGGCAGCCAGCGACAGAACACATGTTTCAAGACAAGAAGGACCATCTCAGGCTATGCTGGTCATCCAGCACGTGGTGGACTTTGGTTCAAGTTCTGCTTTTGTCACGGACCTTACTCAGGGGCTTTAGTGAAACCGTTGCATTTTAGGCTCTGTTTGGGGATTGTGGTGTTGCAGTGTTTAATTTTTTTGTGGTATTTGTTTTGGCAGGTGGTTAAAAACCACCCAAAACAATGTAAAACCCATCTGTTTGGGCCACATGAGAGAAGGGTCAGCTTGACTTGGTCAGCTTGAAAGCAAGTCCAGTTACCTGCATTTCTTTCACAATTGTCACGCCAAAGTGCATAAGTGTTGCTGTCTTAAATCCCATCTTCTCCAGAGCTTGACAACCTTAGACCTTGCTTCACAGTTCACATCCGCCATGCACAGCTCTTTCCCTCTCTCAAATTGTATGATAATATCACATAAATAAAAAGTTCTGCCTTCTTTTCACTTTCAAATTGCTGTTATTACCTCACTTTATCCTTCCTACTCACTCTTTTTCTGTAAAAGGATTCCTATAGAGGTTTAAGAGGCTTGTCCATTGCCCTCTTCGTATTTTCCCATGCAGAGCAACTGTATTTTAAGAATCCACCTTACCTCCATGATGCTGTTTTTGTTGTGACTTTTCTAATCCAATTAGAGAGGGACCATTCATGGACTTTCTGTTTCTCTGCATTATAAAAAGAGACCCAGAAAGCTAAGAAAGGATTGCAGAGCCATCAAGAAATGGGCATGATATAGCGGAGGGAGAGAAGTGAAGGGGAGGGAAATTTCCAGTGGCATTGGCTCCTTTCGTTGGTGCTCACGAGGGGAATAGTTTCTGAGAGACTCTTAGTCCCGAGCCCGGATGCAAAGCCCAGCAAAGGTTATAAAACCGCATTAGCGGGTGCAGTAAAATAGGTCTACAGGATGCTCCAAATGGGTTATCTATAACGGTGAAATAGCACGAGGGCAGAGATGAGGGGAAAATGGCAGCTTTGAAATGACTTCAAGAGCTTCTCAGAAAGGGAATTCTCCCCACCCACTCTGTTCCCTCTCTCCCGGGATTTTTGCAGGCTCTCGCACCTCCAATTACTCATTAATTTTTTCCCCTCTAGCCTCAGTTCTGCAAAGTCAACACAGCTTATGAAAATCAAGTTGTATTCTGTATACTTAATACATCATCTCTAAGAATAATCATTTTGGAATCTGAACTTGTTTCTGTTATCTGGCTCAGCTTGACAATGATTTATGAAGCAGAAAACAAGACAGCTTCATTTTCATAAGGCAGCCTGAACCTTCTGGACAAGGAAGAGCTCTGAAAGTTGTTTTGACTAGTAAACTGAAACAAACATGACACAAAAGTCAATACAACTGTAACATCAGCCTCTCATTTTACAAAGTAACTTTCCTCGGCTAGAGCAATCTGACAGTCAAAATGTTGTGATATTCGATAACATTCTGCATCTTCACTAATTACAACTGCAGGGTACTTGCCGTGATGGACATTTTAGATGCAAACGAAATACATGGCAGCCATTCACAAAGCATGTCTGGTTAGCAGTTAAAAGGACACTGTCATCGCATTTGGCTTACGTTTTACTCCTGTAGATAGAGATATTACACATTATATTTGAACATTAGTCTGGATTTGTATTAGCTCTCTGAAAATATAAACTGAGTTATGTGAATCTGTACATGTTTATTTGGCGATACGTGTGTTGAAATACATGTGATTGATTCTTTGGAATTTCATTCTACGTTCGCTGCCATTATGCAATACTGAGAAACTCGAAGATGCAATTCCCATGAAGATCTTAGAAAAAGCCTAACAATTTTAGTTCAAGTCGACACTCCACCCATTGCTAGTAATATAAAACATATGGCATATGCCAGAGACAATGTAGATATGTATATATATCTACTGTTTAGCTTATTGCATCTCCTTTTAATGTGTAATAAGTACTATAGATAGTACAAATGTTCCCATATTAGCTTAATTTATTTCGAGCCTTTCCTTAATGATTTTTAAAACAAACTAGCAAAGTGAGCGTGGTGGAAAACATCACAAAATGAGGCAAACTGAAAATTTTTGAGTCATTTGAAATGTCAGTAGAAGAGATTTATTTTATATTATGTCTAAACAGACACCCAGAAAGTGAAGTTAGTCTATCCACTAACATTATGCAGACCTAGTTGAAATATTTTGAAGTATATTTTGGAGGAATTTTTTTAAACTAATGTCAAATGCCTGGGTTGTTATTATTGCTACAGGTAACGCTTTAGGTAATTATATTATAGTTTTTATTTGACAGTGTCCATTCAAAGTTTGCCTTTCATCTAGGTTAAAATGGTGCTAAATTGCTCTAAATTTTGAAACAGTATATTTATAAAACACAACCGTGATTGCTGAGGAAAATCTATTAAAGAATATGGTCAGTCAACGTTGCGCAAAAAGTGTCTGTTCCAACATTTTTTGAAATCGACTGTCGGTGGACCTCTAAACGGAGCCTAGAAGATACTGCGGCACACTGCAGCCCTTGAGAGAGTGCAATGGAAAGGAGTGGCTTATTTATTCATGTGCTTGCTTTATCATGAGAAAGCCTTCCAAGAAGGCAAAGCTGAGCTGTGCAAGGCCTTTTCTCAGTTCCCACCCGAGCAATCAGGAGTAGCTCCACTTTAAATCCATATGCCTGCACAGTCAGAAACATGTCCAGAATCGCTCCTCGCCCTACCCGTCTGCCTCCCTGGAGCACTTCTTATTCGTATTCTCTGTGAGCTTGCATGTAGCTCTGCTGATTTTTACAATGTGTGGTTCATGGTGTAATCTTACGTGTGGGGACCAGTGTACCCACGAGCATCGCGATACGTGTGAGGGCTGGCAGGGAACGTGTGCGCTCTTGGGGTATAATATGGATTCACTGCCCTTCCTCCCTCCCAAATGTGATTTTTTTTTCCTGACCCTTCTTTTTTCAGATCAGTAAAACCAAGAGCACAGGACACTTGGAGAATATTTGATTTTTGAAGCTTTACGGTTAAGTCAGTCAAATGTGGGCTAAAAAGCACTGATGTTTTAGTCCCAGCATCAGTACGGAAGTAGATTGTGTACTTGACTTTAACAATCTTCCAAGATATAAAGCCATTTGACTGAGGTCATACTTAAGATAATAAAACTCTCTTTGATGAGGTTCATTTACATATTTGTTTTCCTTGCCTGAGCCCATTTTTTTGTATAGATTTAGTGCAGTTGTTTACAATGCTGGAATTTTTATGATTAAGGTCATACATGAGAATATTTACAACGTCAGGAATAAACACGACTCCTATTTAAGAAGCATATCCTGTTCCCAAATGAGATCCAAGCCCTGCTTATAATGTCATGCATTTGCAGAGCACTTAATAAATGTTTATTTTCAAATACAATTATAAACAATTTTTGCATTGTTGTGGTAGGACGTGGACTTTACATCTCTTGACATTCGCGCAGTAGATATCCATTAGGCAATATATGCCTCTTTTAGAGGTAGTTTGACCTCCAACCCCATCTGCAGAGGGCAACCCCTTGCTTTGTGACACCCTGGCTTGCAAATGATGCTTTAGCTCATATCTCAAAGGGTCCAAGGAAATGCTCTAAATAAATGAATGCATGCATACGCATCTTGGATATTTAAAAGAAATTAAAGTTAGCACACCAGCTTCAGGCCACCGTTACCTTCCGAGAATGATGAATTTTGGGGTGATGGGGCATGCAGTTAGTTAAAACAGCAGGGATATCACAAATGTTTTCTGAAAAGTGACCAAGAGCTTGGGTTTGTTTTGTTTGTTTTGTTTTGCTTTCCGGCTCATGGCCCCTGCCCCTTTGTATGAAATCCACAGACGTTCTGGCAACAGACCTCTCCTGTTGGAGGGGCAGAGAAGAAAAAAAAGAATCGCCAGAAAAAACAATGGGGAGATATAACACGTGCACTGTAATTAGATGAGGAAGCCATTAATTATGCTGTTTCCAATATCCTCTAAAAGGGTTGCCCACCCCTAACTACATATTTATACATATTTACTTGTTAATCAATAAAGGAAAATGGCTACATTATTTTGATTAAAACATCAACCAAATGCGTGGCAATAAAATCAAATTTCAGGGGGAAGGTAAAAAAAAGGAAGAAAGCGAGAGAGACTGAGAGAGATAGCTATGTATGCCTTCCTCCAGACCATGATATATGATATTTTCAGGCTGCTAGGAGAGCAGACACATTAAGAAAATAGTGCTAATGATATTAAAGTACTTTACAAGGCTTGTTACTAAGCGCTGACAAACCTGTCAAGTGTATAATGTAGGAGGCTATTGTAGCGTTCTCAGAAAACCATACCTCTGCCCCATTTCAGTGCAATCTCCTAATAATGGAGCTGCTATAAATTCTAGCCAGCAATGGGACAGACTCCTGGCTTCTCACCCCAATGTGAAGACATGATAAATATAAAAGAAAATGGCTGTCAGTTTTGGCGCCCGAACCTTATTACAAAGTCTTAATCTTACTGGCCTCAGCACCTTTTATCACCGCCTTGTTATGAGCTGATGGCTTTTTTATTTGCTGGGAGATGGAGGATGTGTCATTTGATGTCCTTTTATGTAGCCACTGCTCTGTCCTCTCATGGAAAAAAATCTTTTTTTATATGTTTATTACAGTAACCGATTAAATGCAAGGCTCATGCTGTGTTTGGTGCAAGCATCTTCCCGGTTGATTTTTGCAGAAGCTCGGATTAGATAGTCGTATGCAGAGTTATTAAGAATGTGGGCACAGCGGAGTGTTTTTTTTATTTTCCAGCTCCTGGAGTGTTGGCATTGCTGTTGGTGTTATTATTTATTATTATTTATTGTTTTGTTTTCCGTATGGATTTTTCCCTCTTGCCAAGGTCAGAAAGAAACCGTAAGTCCTGGCTCATTCTCTTTCACTCTTTTTTCCTCTCTCTCTCTCTCTCTTTTCCTCTTTGCAAGTGTCAGCCACAAAGATGATGGGCCCGTAAACAAAGTTTGACTCAAAACTCAGCTCAGGTTCAATCAGTTTGAACTTTAAGATGAGATATCTCACAATTATCTAAATATTATTCCTAAACCTCACAGCTGACTTCCTGTCTTCTTCGTTTATGGCAAACAAAAGACTGAACTCCACTTGAAACAATGACCCTGTCAGAGCCCTTATCCCCCCAAGAACTGCAGCAAAGTGCCAGCATCAGGTACTTAACTCAAGATGACATTGATGGGTTGCTTTCAAGCTGTGGCCGGAGACTCCATCACTTGTTCTTATCCTCAATTTGAAGACGGGGCGGCCTACTTTGCTGCTGCAGAGAAGTCCCTCCCTCTGATTTTTGTCTGCCAGATGGTGACCAGGCTCCGAGCAGGGCTGGACCCATTAGCCGAGCTCCCCATCTAGCGGCTGCCAGCGTGAGGGGTCTGGGGGGGCCGGCAGGCAGGAGCTGAAGCAGGAGCTGAAGCAGGACCTGTCGCCCTCCAAAGGCCAAAGCTAAACCAGGGAGGAGGGCAAAAAGAAAAAAAGGAAAAAAAAAAAAAAAGACAGAAAAATAATAACTTTTCCAACCAACCATCAGTGAGGGGAATTTTGGCTCCTGTGAGAGTCAGTCTGGGCTCCTCTGTACTGTACATTGACTTTTCCAAGACCCTGACACCAGCTGCAGATGCTCACGGCTCACGAGGAGAGAGGGTCCACGTGCGCACAAATGCACACAAGCATCCCATGCTCTGTAACATGGAAATGCCCAGCAGAAATATGCACAGAGTCTCCTCTGCCTACTCCTGTTTCCTAAGGGCTCCAATAGGCAATGGCCATATTTAAATGATCATCATGCAGGCACGTTGTCAAGGAAGTTCCTTGCAAAATGTAATTTACCGTCTAAATGGATTTAGAAGACAACGCAGTAGGAACAAGAAATATAAAGATGTTTAAAGACATCTCTAACTTGCCTCAGCAGATCAGTGGCCAAGCTAGGAATAAAACATTCTTGAGTCTGGGACTCCCCTGAGCCAAAATGGCAGTTCTCATTCCACGTATACTAGAACGATTGTCATGTAGATATTGATATGTATGATGTTAGGTTTATTTTTAGCTTACAACTCATGAGCAATTATGTTCCTATGAGTTGCATGGACCTAGGCAGTTGTGTAAAGGATGGAGACCTTACAGATGCTCATTATGGGAAAAGTCTGAGCCTGAGCTCACACATCAGAAAATGTGGAGGGGCTCAAGTGCCTCTCGCCCTCCCCCTTGCTCAGTACTGCCCTGGCTCGGGAAGGAATTTCAGTATGAGCTCTCATCATCCTGGAGATCACGCTCAATCATCCATGAGAAGTCCGGTCAGCTCTGCTGCATAATGAGCCGTTGTATAGCGCAGGGATGAACACAGCTGGAAGGTTGAGGGGTAAGACCCTACAGTGTTCTCTCCCTTACCAGTTCCTCGGCCTGTGCTGTATTGGTATTGCCAGAGGGGAAGGGTCGGAGAGCCACAGCTTCTTAAGTTGGTTTCCATGAAGATGTATCTGGTGATAGACATACTAGAATAAGGGCTGTGAAAGAGGAATGAATGGTTTCACCAGGGATATGCAGAGATATATGCAAAGTTTCCTACAATTGCAACTATCACACATAGTGCCACTCTGAAACCCCTTATATCCTGGGGAAAAGATGGCTCAATATCCCTTATTCTGGGTTATCACCCTGTTGTTAATATGCAGCTAAAGTAAAACAAAATGGGCCTTAATACATCCTGGGGTATTAGCTTGTTGCATATCTTTGTAAGTGTGTTTGCACTTTAAAAGCAACCTTCAGGGTGAGAGAGCAGAGGAACAGTGTGATAGTTACTGTAATAAGGCACTTGTGGTTTGCTACAGCACAAGGGGAAGAAAAACAATTGATGAAAAACTCAATAGGATGGGAAAGGCAAATTGCTTGGCTGGAGATTTAATTAAAAAGGAAACAGTCCTCCCCATTTAAAGGTCGGTTTGCACCCCTTAAATTACAAAAAGAACTCGGGGCTGAAATCAACACGCGATGCATGTTAATACGAGAGAGCAGCAGGTTGCGGGACTGATCCAGCTCTTCTCAGGCAGGGCTAGCAGGCTGTGAGACATGGCAAGTGCACGCCAGCTGTCACTGGGACCCGACCCCCATGGAAAGCCGTGCCCTGGCTACTACAGAAGCTACCTACAGCAGGTATGGTGCTAATCTGGATTACATGAAACATGCAGAATGAAACATAATGCGACTTAAGTCTCTGCCGTTTTCCTCCTCCTGTCTCCCACCCCTCCTCAACAGCCCTTTATATATTACTGTTGCTTTGTGCAGCACTTTCGCTGCCATGAATGCCTCTCTCCCATGGGAGAACTTGATGAAGGTTATCCATTGTCACCCAGTGTTATACTGGGATGTCAGGACACCTTGAATAAACGGTTTACATGAGATGTTGCCTCTAAGTGCATCCTCGGAAAAACTGCCATTGCCCTTTGCTGGGAAAGTTAACATCATAAAGTGAAGGCTGCCTCTGACCAAATGGGAATGACATTGCAGATTAAGGGCTCTTTAAATTATGCATTTAGTTCAGACTCCCAGGGAGACAGTATATGAGATAAAGCTAGCAGACTTACTCTGCAGCATGGCTCTGGAACCAAAGACAATTTTAAAACATTTTTCCAAGGAAACTTCTGTAGAGGTAAAAAAAAACCCCTACCCAACAACGACAAATCTAAAGCAACAAAAAACCCCAACTTGGTCAGATCTTTAAGGGCAAATATTATTATATGAGGAAAAAACAGAGAAGTGAAGAAAGGGGAAAGAAAATTTCTCAGGGCTTTAGCAGGATGGTGACTATATGGCAGTTTTAATGATAGGATTTTGATTTATGTTGAAATTCCTGTCAGCAGAACCAGGACTGTGTTTTCCAAACATTTATTGCATTGAAAATGCTCTTTGCTTTCCAGGCTGATCACCCCCATACGCTCAAAGTCCCTGGGAACACTGAAGTATTGAGGGCATCCTCCCAGTTCGTACCTGCTGAGGCAGATTTGAGCAAAAAAACCTCTCGGTTCCCCTCTTTGCATGCAGTTCTGTAACCTGTAACTTCCTTCCTTCATTTAGCAGAGTTTAAATTGCAAATTCATGTTTCTTAAAAATGCTGTAACATCATAAGTGGGACAGTTTTATGACAGCTCTGAATTACCAGACAATACTGACACATGCAGCGTGCACTTACTTTGCCTACCAGTTATGGTTGTATTTATCTGCCCATATGTCACTCTGTGTCTAACGCATCTATTTACCATGTTGAGATGGATATTCCACAATTGAGGGCTCTTAGTGCATCCTTTAGAATTAAAAAAAAAAAGTCTCGTTCCTCAGATAATTTATTTTATAGGTGATAGTTCTGCCTTTTTTAGGGATTTTGCATACATCTTTCTGCAGTTCCTTTATTTCCAGATGACACTGATTTGGAACTCTTCCCTGACAGGCGAAATGGGACGGATCTTTATTTTATTGATGGTAAAACACAGAGACGGCACTCACAGGCGTCTGTAGGTGAATCTGGGTTGGCTTATGCAGAAGATACACTCCTTTGGCTGGTGGATCGACATAAGAATTCAAAATAAACCCTCACTGCAAATTTGCCACTCTTCCTCACCCTCCTTCCCTCCTCCCCTCCTCCACAGACTCACACACGCAAGACAAAATGTTGTGAGTGTCCCTGCCCTGCTTTCGTGCAGCCACCTGCCACCAACCGGCCACGTTTCTGGTGAAATACTCAGGGGAGAAGCTCTGAGGTTCCTTCTGGGTGTTTTGCCCAAACTGGAAAAATTGCCGGTTAACTGGTAGCTCTCCTCTCCTTGAGGTGACAAAACCTGGCTGCAACCGGGCACTTTTGTCTTTCATTTTATGCTAGGAATTTAATGTGGTTTTGTAGCTTTAGCTGTATTTCTAACGAGCAGGCAGTAAAAGTTCCAAAAAACTTAAAAGATTGTCAAATTTGCAGAAGATAAATATATATATGTAAGCATGCACACATATATGGAGAGAGAGAGAAAGAAAAAGAGGCGTAGAGAGAAAGAGAGAGGCATATGTATATTTAGATGTGTGTACATTATGCATATATATATAAATACTCATTTTTTCAGGACCTTTACCCAGATGTATCACCTGCTTTGACCAACATTCACCGGCATACTTCACGTTTTACTCTTAATTGTTTTGAGCCAGAGTTAGGGTGATCTTTATTCATCCAAAAGAAACCGAAATGTTCCATCCAAATACACCAACAGATGCAGCTCCCTATGATTCAATTTCTGCACGAGTTTTGCCTGAGCTGGAGTTGCTTTTCTGCCATCCCAGAAGTGCTGCCATTTTGCGGTGAAATGCAGCAACCGGGTAATGAAACACAGAAACACTTCACGGTAAGCCAGGCCCAGGTCTAAGATGTAGTGTGTCCAACAGAAATCACCAGGGAGAATTTTGGTGTGTGGATTATTTCGACTTTAGTCTGAAGTTTTTTCCTCTGAATCTTTATCTTGCAAAAAGCCCCATAGGTCATTAACACCTACAAGCTGGTTTACCTCATGGACAAAAGTTATCTGCTCCTACCACGCAAAGCCATTAAAATTGTTCTTTGGGTGCAATTCAGAGATTCTGAGGACTGTCACTCTTACAATCTGCTACCACTTTCTTGCAGTATTTGAAGCTTGAACATCTGCATCCCATTGGAGAAGGTCTGGAAGCCAGGTATTGACCAGATCTGACTGCTCACGAGAGCTCAGAGAAAGATGAGACAACCTCCTTCTTCCACAGATAAGGAGAAATCTGGCTTTTTTCCCTCCACTTACTAGACAGGCAGGAAAATTACTCCTTCAAGGTAGAGCAAGAGCAATTGCACTATCCCCTTAATCAGTACCTGCAGCATATCAAGCTCATCATCTTGATGGTAATAGCTGTTTGACAAGTCAGGATAAAAGTGATAGTCTTCTGAAAATGAGATAACAATCCAGTTTAAAAAAGGAACCAAAAGAAAAGAAAGAAAAAAAGAAAGAAAAAGAGACATGACCCCGTGTAAGGTGTCTTTTAATTTAATTTCATCCGAGGATAACAGTTTGCCCAAAAATGTCTTCCGTGAGTCACGTACGGTATTTCAATCTGTCATCTTGTATTGACCTGGCTAACATGGAAATATACTGCACTGAGCTTTTGTCAAGCGTACCGGCTTGGTCTGAAATTTGGTGATTTCTTTTTTAGACCATAACTGTGCTGAGCTATCTGCTTCCACTTTCTTCTCTCACATGCAGAGAGCTCAAAATGGAAAATTCATCCAAATGCAAAAAGAAACAGCATGATCTGGCTCACAGCTCCTCAGAAGTACAGGCAAAATTGAATTTTACTGTTTTCCTAAAAGTGAATGCCCAGAGTCAAGCCAATACTCTCACAGAAAAGGTAAAGGGAAACGGCTGCTGCAGAAGAGGGATGAACGGAGCCAGGCAGAGCAGCAACAGGGAAACGTGCCATTCCTGCTGTTGTAACAATTCTAACACTGTTTAATTTTAAAATTAACTTTCACAAGAGTCAACTGCAAGATATGGCTTGTTGTATGTATTGATAGATTGCAATATAGTTACTTCACGTTATTCTGTAGCTGAATCAGTAGTAGAAATGAGTTCGGCCCCGACTTGGTTAATTCTGAGAAGAGGTACCAGTTGGGCAGGTCGCTGGTCTTTAAATGCTGAAGCGTCTCTGAGAATTTAGGTTCCAATTCAAATATTTATAACGTCAGAATTAGTTTTCTGGGAATCTTCTCTCCTCTTTTCTTTAAGGTAACTAAAATAATAAATTAAAATACCCGCGCTGCTCTATGAGTATTCCTGACAGTGAACTTGTTTCCTGGAAGCAGAAGGGGAGAAAATACAATCAAAGCAAATGTATTTAAAACTAAATAAATCTTCATACAGCTTCGTTTGAACATTTTGTCTCCTCTGGTATTTGCTCTGCTCTGGTTGTTACTTCCCGTGCTTCTGTGATCAATCTCTCTGTGCTGTTCAAACTGTGCCACCAGAACACTACCCTAGAACACAGTAAATTCTGAGAAATTCGGTGTTAGTGTATTCCAGAAGTGAGATCAGCGATTTCTTCCTGACATCCCCACCCACCCCCTCCATACTGTGCACCCCCTGAAAGAAAATCAACAAAAACCAGACAACCAAAACCAACCCAGAAAAATGGTCTGGTTTTAAGCTGGAAAAGGAGCATTTCATGGAAGCTATGGTATACGATCTACAATCTTAGAAGAGGTGCCAAATGGACATGAGAACGGGGAGCGGCGAATGACCAGGCATGTGTTCTCACAGTGCATTCAGCAGATTAGCGGTTTACCTGGGATTTATCAGAAAAGCAATCCTAAAGAAATGAAACTGAGATTTTCACAAGTATGACTGGCTGTCCTTGCAAGATTTCCCGCATTTTCAAAATCTACAAGAAATTGGGCCCTTTTAAACCTGTTCTTGAAATCTGTGGTGTCGCCAGGGTAGTTTATACCTTTTACTTTTCCCACACATCGTCTTGATCTAGGAATTCTCTTTATCTTCTGCTCTGTGCGCTAGTAGGACCTTCAGATCCTAGCCAAAGTCCTACAAACACATAGGGCGACATTCGTTGTTGAGAAGACCTTGTAATCTAAACAGATCAGACAAGGTAAGAAGAGAAATGGAATCACATTAAGGAATAATGATTTGTCCCTGCTATTAAAGAACTCCTTGGCATCAAAGTGAGCCCAGATCTCTGCCTGAGGCCTTACTGTCAGCTAGCCAAACAGATATGGAAAGACTAAAAAAAATCAGTCAATATTTAGATGGTGCCATAGTATCTTACTATTCAATGAAACTGAGTAGGAAAGTAGATGCAGTGCATCTAGAGATTTGTATTTCAGCAGAATCCTTCCTTTATGAAGATTAAGAGGGAGGCACTGGGGCAAGGAGCATTTTTTTCACTGTCTGATAACACTTAAGCCAAAGTGTTTTGAACAACGCTAATTGCCCCTCGGATTTCTACACTGCTTGATGACAGGGCAAATATTGCCGCGGGTATTTCATTTCTTCCTGGAAGAATGTTTTACACCGGCCACCTGTTGGTCCCCCATTTCTATTTTATTTTTTTGTCCTTTGCTTCATTGCTATTTTCAGCCGCTGTGTTGCAAGTTCTTTAGCCGGATCAATAGTCCCGATGTAGCGAGGTGGGAGTTTTTACCAGCGTGACAGCCTGTCTCTCTCCGACACAGCAGCAGACCCTTAGCAGGATGTCTGCTCAGCGTAAAGAGGTTATCTCTGAATACAGGTAACCGGCTGCTGAAAGCCATTTAGAAGATTTTTGGAGAAGAGGTGGTCACAGGCAGGCGAGGTCTCTAACCCACGTTCCACCCCGGTAACACGAGAACCTCTGTAACTTATATCATTCTGAGTAATGTTCTCCATCACACGCAATTCACCGTCCTTTCTTCTTTTTTTTTTTTTTCTTTTTTTTTTTTTTTTTCCCTTTTTTCAGCTGGCTTTGTTGTTTGTGTGGTGTCAGTAGGAATGTGCTTGGAGCAGAGTTATATGGCATCATTTGGAGAAACATTGCGTTAATAACCAGAGTTCAAGGGCAAAGGATATAAACGGAGCAAATTACAAGTCTGAGCAGATATATGGCTTTTGCTAAAAGGGACACAGGCTGCTACTTTTATTTACTGGGTGCTGGTGCGCTTGTAAAAAGGTGCAAGAAAACATGAATGCATTTTTAAATGATACTTCGTAGTTTAGGAAAGCAATGCAAATTTTCAATCTAGAGGGAAGGATTGTTTGAAGGGGAAAAAAAATGTATAATAATTACCTACCCTTGTAGTGACTTTGTATTTTTTAAATCTGCAACACTCGAGCATCATTCAGGTGTTGGCGACCCAACTTTGCCCTGACTGAAATTTGGAGGTATTAAAGCAGACATTAACAATAAAACAATGGCAGGTTCAGAGCAACCATTCATCTAACCTCAGCTGTAATTAAGTTCCTGCTTTGAATGGCTCAATCCACACCCTTGATCCTCTGGGTTCAGCCACCACCTCTCCCTTATCTCCGGATTAGGTGTCAAACCTCCTGCCTCCGTGACTCAGCAAAACCCCCAAACCCCAGTCCCTGGAGGGATGAAAGTCTGCTAAAAAGCTGGGGAGTTTCAGGCAAATTCTGCTTTCAGCTTGTCACAGGGTGGGATTATTTCATTTCACAGCCTGTAATACAATTTCATGTACTGCTATTGAGTGTGGCAATAACTAACTGGAACATTTTGTTTATCTGATTTTCTGAGGCTGCAGATTCATCACTAGTTTTATTTCATTTTTCTTAAGTGTTTCATAATTTATTTTTTCTAAAATACAAGATACTACTGAAATTCATTTTTCTACTATTGCTAGACATACATTACTGCTGATTACCAAGCAAGATATATAATGCAGCCTATAAATAATAATCTCCTCTGGTGAAAGGATATCAAAAATGAAATCTTTCCTATTTCAAATTCTTTGACTCTCTATTTTTTTAAAATCAGCTCATTCTTCAAGCATTGTTTTTACAGCTTGTTCTACAAGCGTGCAAAGAGGGGAAAAAAAAAAAAACAACAAAACCCAAACAGTTTAAAAAATGAATTTTCTGAAAACATCTGGTCTCCCTCCTTTGTCACACTGCCACAGAAAATATTTCATCTAGCAAATTGCAGGTGATTTTTAAACACACAGAAGTTACGAAAATATTGAGGAAGATTTACTCCCATCTAAGAAATGTTTTATGCTGCAAAATTGAATGCAAAAACACACATGTTAAAATAAGAGAGGAAAATCATAATCTTCGTGGGGAAGAAGAATGCTAGAGGAACGTTTCATTTCACATTATTCGCCAAAAAGACCAAACTTTTCTTCTTTTTGCTGCTTGCACTTTACGGGTTGCTTCCTTGCTTGCTGGGTTCTAAGCCTACATTTTTACACAAAATAGGGATATTATGATTTTAATGTCATACAATATAACAACAGATGTGCACTTTTGAGTCAGATATAAGTAAGAAAAGCAGAAACAGGCTATTTAAGTATGCGATTGAATTCTGAAGGGTTGATTTTTATTTTTTTATAAGCTGTGCACCGCTCACAGCAGAGACCACAGTTTAACTCACGGATCGGTAGAGTTATATTTTATAACCTGTGTAAGCACCTGGGCTTTTTGGGGGTCTGGGAGCCGATTCCAGCGGTAGCACAAGCCGAGCCGCGCTGGGGAAGCCAGCTCTCTCCCTTCTCTGCAACATGAAGCCTATCCAGTTTCCCATATGACATATTCTTTTCTCCCACTGGGACATAATAGAAACTAATCTTCAACATCTAAACATTCAGAGTCGAGTCCTTTTGTTAAGTCGTTTTATTCATTTCATTCGGTGCCGGTACAGCGCTGAGCCCACGTGTATTTACATACACGAAGAACCCTGCTGCTCCGAACTCTCCGCTCAGAAGACAGGGCAATTAATCATCCCCAAATCCTCCCGCCGCGCGCGCGGCGGCTCCGACAGCAAGCATAACCAATCAGCCAGGGCAGGTGGGACGCGGACCGGCAGGAAAGCCTTGCACCCTGACCCGGCACCGGTGTGCTCTCTTCCTTTCCCCCCTCTCTCATTGCTGAGTAAGAATAACACCATTAACGGTGTCCTTGTAATCAGCTAAACATCTTGAAGTCAGGAACGGACAGGTATCGCTTTTATGATTTTGGGGAGGTCGCGGTTTCTCTCTCTCTGTGCCATTGTTTCTGAGATGAGAGTGGGGGGCACAGTTGAAATCCAGCCCGTAATGTGGAAAAAATAGGGGCTTTTGTGCTACAGTTTTCATTTTGTGAATTTAATTTATCTCGGTGGTCCTGTGCTGCCTTTTGTAAGCCAAAACCATCTGAGAGCCAGCGAGATGTTTTGGTGACAAAATAATTACCAAAGGATGACCTGCTTAATTGTAGCTACCAGCTAAAATTGTGAGATCCACGTGATGGTGGCTGCTACGCTGAGAGCCTTCACCCAAGGACCTTCCTCCTGCCACAGGCAGTACACACATGGCCATTAAAACACTCTCTACTTGTGTCCCCCTGCTTTTCGTGCCCCTACTTAATATTTGCCTTCTTAACGGTTTTCCCTGCTGTATTTTCATATTTTTATAATCTGTTTTTTGCAATCGATGGACTTAAATTCCTGTCTCGCTTAAATGCTGCCGTTTTCTTTTAGTGTCTGTCTGTCCGTCCAGCCCATGCGTGGCAGGACACCATCACCCACACAGTGTTTTCCCCCAGCAACGGCCACACCTGCGGTCAGTGGGACAGTGAAGTCAAGGGAAAGACGCCCATCGACACAACCGAGCTCAGGGTTAAGCCCATAAATTTGCTCCCGAAGTTGTCTCATTTCTCTTTGTAAATTATAGGGACCATTGAAAATAGCTCAATAAAAGCATCAAAAGTCAATTGTTAATGATATCCAGAATATTAATTCTCCAGAATTGTAACTTCTTGGTCAGGCTTTCCTGAAGAGTTTCATCTTCTCCTTCTAAACGTGTCAGATATTCTTTTTTTTTTTTAAAATGAGGTTGTTGTTTTTTTTAATTTTCTATTTACAGCTCCTGATGAGGCTTGCCCTTCAGCTGCAACGTACTAAGAGCATCTGTAATTTTGTCATTAAATGTTCTGCAGACTATGATGTGCCAGGACAGGACATAGCTGAATTTGGAGCTGAGTTAAAGTTCTGAACAATCTTAGACGGTTTTAATTAATACAGTGGCAAAATGAGCCATTTTGTGCATATGTAAATTGTAAATGACTTCTTTTTAAAAAAATTAATTATGATACTAGAGATGTATTTGTTACATGGTATATTGCAATTCTTCATGGCATTTTGAAGAAAAAAAATCACTGAGATACGTGCTGCCAGTTGACTCATAATTAGTTTCCCAATGAAGCTTCAAAAATATGTACCCTTAATATTCATCTGCTGAATAACTTAATAGTTTGCAAAACTTTCCAAGCCTTTTGGAGAAAGAACATACACACCATGAGGTGCAACCGAGATTTCTGGCTTCACTGCTTTTGCATTTTACGGGACAAAAATAATCTCAAAGCAAGTAAACATCTTGGAGATAGGAGAAAAGTATGTCTTGAGTACAGATAAAACACATTGTTCTGCACCTTCCTTTCCAGGAAGGACAGCCGACTGTCTTCCTTATCTCTAATCATAACCAAGACGTGGCTGTTCTCCTAGGCAGAAATCAGGCAGAGTACAGAAAACTTGACAAAAACAGGTTTTTGAGGAGGGGGGAAAGCGGAAAGCTCGAAGCGTTCCTTGGCTGCCTGGTCATGACATTTGTGTCCCTGCAGAGGACCCACTCATTTTGGTGAGCGCCAGCTTACCTAAGCCATCCTATTGATTTTAAATCAATACTACTTCCAAGGTCAAAGAACGTCTAGGCAACGCTCTCCAGGACTGGGATGTACACACACGCTGGGCCAAAATCATTATTGGTGTAAATCCGGTGAGTTGGGGCCGTCAGCCCTTCACCACCTGCGCCCACGCAAAAGCAAAAGGGAAACAGCACCAATAAGCGGCAGAGGTCTCGCTAATGATTATCTTCACTCCCTATAGCAATGACAGTCTGCTTCTTAGGAAAAAAAAAAAAAAAGGGGGGGGGGGAGAAAAAAAAAAAAGCCCTTTTTTGGCATGGAAATTGCTTATCTCTAGAGTGCAAATCATAAATCATTCACAAAGATAGTAGTGACTCCAGCCTTTGAGTGTTACTTTGTTAACAGCACAAACTGGTACGAACCAAAAGGAAGAGAAATTAACATTTGAACCATATTGTTTCTGAAGGGCTGGGAGAGCCCTTGCGAGCCTGGGCTCTGCCTTCGTGATGTAACTGCTGGCGCGGGATGAGTGACTCGTGAACTCTGGTCCCCCCAGTTCAGCCTCAGAGCCTTGCTTGGAGGATGATACTATGCAATCTGTCTGCTTTTAAACCAAAATTGGGAATGAAAAACATTCCTCTGTCTCCCTCTCTCTCACAGCACTTCTTTCAATTAGCATTTTTTTTTGTTTCTTTAGTATGGATCCCTTGAGTTTAGCGTCCTTACATTCCACATTTTTGATTGCATGTGCATTCCTTTATTAAAAAGGCAACGGGCTTTCGATGCTGGCCTTCCACTAATTATTACTTACTTCCCAGATAAAAAAAAAAATATATATTTGATCAATGGCTTTGGTAGTCTGATTATAAATTGTCCTTCAGGCATTACCTCGGAATGCTAGGGGTTTATTTAATACTGATTTTGGAGGGATGCTGCCAGCTTGAAGTCTAGTGATTTTTAATACATTAAAAGTACGGTACATAAAGCATCAAATCACAAAGCCTGCCTCCGTTATTCAAAAATTTACATTTTCATTACCCTATTAAGAAAAAAAGTTCTTGTGGTGGTTTCATGTTGTTTTTTTTTTTTTTTTTAAATTTCCTTCTGCTGTGAAATGAGAGCCAGAGAAGTAAGGGAAGGTGGTGAACTAAGTTACTGCAACAGAAACAGTAGAACGAGCTATACAAAGCACAAGGGAACCAAACTCGAAAAAACAGAGGAAAATATACTTTTCCTCCTAATTCCTTTGAGTTGCAATAACTTTACTTACATTTTAATAAGACTTATATAAAATCAAGCTGATTTTTAAGTTGACATGCCTTAAAATCTATACATATGGCAAAAGAGAGAGAGAAAAATCTAAAGTTTTCGTCATGGCACAGAGACAGCATTTAGGTTTTGATCCTTCTGCCAATGAAATCAGTTGCAAAACCGCCGCCAGATTCCCACGTGGGAATCGGCTCCTTTAGAAGTACCAGCAGCAACAAGCCTCGTCGCAATCTGTACCTACCACAACACTCCTCCCTGCCAGAGCCCCAAACTTGCGCAAAGGTGCGGCTCATTAGGTGGGGTTTTGAGGTAGAGGTGGTGGGTTTCCGGCGCCTCGTGCTCTTTTCCCTCGAGATAGATGGTCTGTTCTTCGCTGAGACAACTTGGCCTTTTACAGGCATTGATCACCCACCTCCAGGCCAGCCAAGGTGGACACCTTTGCTTCTGAAATGATGCCCTGCCGCAGGCACCAGAGGAAAATTCAATTTTCAACTCCAAGTATATAAGACGGCAGAACTCTTCCACAATTAGGATGATGGTTGTTATTATTTTACTTTTATTAAGCAAGCTCCAGCCTCTGCTTTCCAGTCTTAGCTTTTACTTACAGTAATCAATTTTTCAGTATAACTGGCTGTAATTGTTAGCCAGATATTGAGTCTTCATGGTGCTTAGACATAGCGTGTTACTGCGAAGCGTCTTCCCCATACTTCTCAGACAGATGGGTAATAATACTATACATTAATACCTCCACATTGGTTTATGTGTGTTTGACCACAGCGCTAGCATAATTATTTTTCCTCAGTAAAAGCTATTAGAGATCTATTTGGTAGGTTTTACGATCAATAGCTCCTGTGATATTTGTGTAGCAGGCCCAGAATAATCAATTGAAGGTCATATAAAGTAAATTACCATCCTCCTATAATGATTCTTTTTTCTAGATGAGAATGGGTTTTATTTATAAATAATAAATATATATAAAATATATATATTTATTATATATATATATATATATATATATATATATAAAATATATATAAAATAAATAAATATATATAAAAGGCTTCTTTTTTTTTTGCCTTTCCTGAGAGAGAGAAATAAATGTTGTGGGTGTATTTTGAAACATGTTATTAATGTCTATTATCTAAATTTATATTACTAGATTATTGAATTAGTGGATGCCAGCACGTGGAATAATTTTATATGCTTGGTGACACGAGAAATAGCCAGTTGTGGATATCCTGCCCGGTGTGTTGTTGCAGGTGACTTAGCTAAAGCCATTTCTCAGTAGATTTAACACTGGTCAAGGCACTGCTCTGGATGTGGACGTTGACTGGGTGGTCACAGATTTACGGTACCGAGTGCTGGAGGGGCGATTTCCCCCACATTGCTCTGCCAAGGTGTTTCCTCCATCCCCTAACGCAGCCACCACCGAGGACAAAAACACAGCCCAGTCTCCACAATTCTCTCCGTCCTGTGCCTCCTTATTTGAGTTGCAATGTGCTGGAAGTGGGGAGGTAACATTAGCAATGTGGGAGATCCCCCAGAGCCACTACCTCCTTCCCCACCAACCAGAAGGCGACGTCTGTGGATACTCCTGACCTTGGCTGCCCAACAAGGCTAAGGCTGTTTTGGAGATGGAAACACAATTGCACAAACATACTTTTCCTTTCCAATGAACTATGTGTGTGGTCACAGTCAGTTGGATGAATTTTAATATCCAACTGACTCTCATCACACATGAGATAAGCTGGAGCTCATAAATGTAGTGTTCATACAATTTATCCTCCTACTTAGCACTCTAAGGTGGCTATGGCGCTCTTTGTCCTTTCTTGTCCGAAAAGCTCTGCATTCTTAAATGTAGTCGCTGGAAGGCTACTGCCTTCCTCATGAACAAAATTGGTTCTACTACTTTTAGGAAGGCGCCAACTTCATCGAAAAAGTACTACCTACCCCCGTGTAACCCTCATCACCATGATATTTGAGCAGCTCATTGTGATTAATTGAATCACTTCTAAAAAACAATTCGTGAAGAAGCACTGTATGAGTGCTGGGAAGACGTGGGAGAAGGACGTTTAAATGAACAACTTCCACCGAGAAATGTAGATTCATCGGAACTATTTATTAAAACAGGCAATCAAGAAGAATTAGGGCTGGGGAAACTGAGGCACAAGGGAGTTAAAATAAATTTCTTGATTTTTGTATGGATTGTTTGTGGTTGAAACAGTTACAGAACAAAAACTTTTACAGTGTCCAGATGGGTATTTCATTCACTGGACCAACCCTCCTTTCCAGGAAAAGGAAATCACATTTCAAAGTAATTATAGTGAAAAGACCCCAAGTCCCTCAGTGTTGCAAAAATCTGCCCAGAAGTTATTAATGTGAATCATTTTAATCTTTTTTTTTTTTTGGCTAGAACTGATTGGTAAATGTTAACACACAAACGACCACAACCAGACAAAGGGAGAGAAGATAAAGTGAAACAGTTGGTAAAACGACCGAGCTCAAGGAATAGACGCTCATCCTCAGGCTGAGCAGGTTTGAATATCCACTTCAATGTCCTACCTGCCATCATTTACAAGCCCATCTATTTGCAAGGTTATGTAGTCCTTGCGATGTGGGTCTTTTACCCTTGCACATCAGCCAGAGCTCCCAAAAACCCTGTCCTTGAATACCGAACTCTTCTCCTCAGTGCGTCTTGCTTCAGCAGGGCTTTGCAAGGTTATGATGATGGGAAAAAAAGGGACATTTATTCTCAGTGACATGAATTAATAGTGATTCTTTTTGGCTGAAGAATACGGACCTCTCGTGATTGCTTTTTTTTATAGGTGGAGTGTTGGCGGATGGGTGCTGATGGGGGTGGCATCTGGACAGTGAGGTGCATTGCTTTGCAGAGGGACTAAACCCTCTGTGATGTGCTAAACCACATCAGAGGCTCAGACCAACCAAGGGAGCTTTGCAGAGAGCAGGGCTGTCCGGCTGGATGCCACTGTAACAAGGTGATAGGGCAAAACTGTGTAAATACAGCGTCTGTTCCTCATCCAGGTAGGAACAAGTGGGTCAGTCTCACACCTATATGTAAGACTTAATGGAGCAGAGATTAAGATGGAGGATAAGATACTCCTTGTCCTGCCACAGGTGTTCTCTCTGACCAGGACAGCTCAAGATACCACTCTGTGACTCAGTTTCCCTAGCTGTAGAAAGCATATAAAAATACCCTGGAGAAAGAAAATCCTTCATGCCTTCAAAGTGTGCAGCATCAGCATCCATCTGGCCCCATTTGGAACCACGGCTTCTCAGAAAGAACAATGGAAATCCCGAGCACTCGAGCTCCAGGGTCCTCCAGTTGCACGGCGAAATTCATTACAATATCCCTGTATTTATTTCCAGCTGCATGGCCAAGTGGACCCAAGGGCAACCTAACAGAGAGGAAAAAGGCCTAACAGAACATCAAAGCGGCTAAAAACCCGGGTGGATTGCCATTTCATCAGTACCGTATGACATCACTTTCCACATGACATCAGTCAATGACCCTCTTCCCCTCCACCCCCGCCTCCAATTTCTTTTTAAAAAGATGATGGAGCTGCTTGAAGTTGAGCAGAAGTTGGGGGGGGAGGGGGGGGGGGAAGGGGGGGGAAACAAAAACACACTCTATATCCCTTCAGCTGAATGCAACCCAATGTGCTACACAAACAATATTAACCAAAACAAAGCTAGCAGGAAACGTTTGCACACAGCATCTGTTATGATCACATAACCGCCAGACAGATGTTTAATCCCAACTGCTAACATAAGATCATTTGTATGTTTGAAGAGGGAGAGATCCCATTTGGGTTCTTTCCCTTTTATTTATTTCTTTCCTAAAGGGGAAAAAATAATAAAGGGAGGGTGATTTTCTCAGCTGTGGGAAGCAATTTTGTTTTGTTATTGTTCTCTTTCTCCCCACTTTCACCATCAGCTGCTGAAAGGAAAGGAGTGGTTGCAGCCTCTCGCAAAGAAGAGAGCCTGAAAACTGTGTGGTCTGGTAGCCGAGCGCCGCACGATCCTTTTCCAGCTTCAGGGACCAGAGCTTGGTTTCTCAGAAGGCTCATTAAATAATTCTGGTCCAATGAGGCAAAAGGGGAGGCCACACATGAAACAAGTTTGGTGGTCTCAGCCAAGTTCCCGGGGAGTTGCACCGCGGTTTCCCAGCGCCACCCCGGATTCCCTCCGCCCCTGGAAATTTCATCTACAAAAGTGAAAACAAACTCATTAGCTCTACGTAGCTCTGTGAGGGTCACAAAAAGATGTCGGCGTTTTGTGTGGCCTTTTTTTTTTTTTTTTTTTTTTTCATTTTTCATTTAGCAAACAGCCAGACACCTACAAAGGGAAAAGAAGGTTTGAGCTCTTCAACTGCGCTGAGGGATTATTTTACTTTTAATGATACCGGGAGGATTCAATGGAGATTTATGCAGATAGGAGAGATTATTAATAACACATTGCACTTCTATAGCACCTTCCTTTCAGGGGTTCTCAAAGAACTTTCCAATCTGGAATGAATTGGTCTTTACACGCCCCTGGTGAGCGGAGTAACTGTCATTAGATTAGGAGGTAACTACTGCCGTAATGAAAAATCAACCGGGGTATAAAACGTAAGCGGGAACCCAGGCAGAGCTGATCTCCGGGCCTTGCTCTTCCACAGATTTCCTATATGACCACAGGGAAACCAACGGGTTTCTCACAGTTTTAGTCCGCAGAGAGTAAAACGAGGCTTTTATTTTCACAAATGGGGATTGTGATTTCGGGGGTTTTTTTGGTTTTTTTTTTTTTGATGAGGGGTAGCGTAACGTGGCCATTTGAGTACGTAGCACTTAAAGGGGTGATATAAGGAAATTGAGATGCAAAAGTGAGCAATGACGTATCTCTACTTCCAGTCGCTCTTGCAGCAGGAAAGAAAAACCTCAATTCTGACTCCTGGTCCTTGTTTAGGCACAAAACTCACTTTCTCCCACCTTGCAAATGGGGAAGACCTGTGAATGATAATCAGGAAAGTGAATCTCTTCCAGCACCTTAATATTCTTCTGCTGTCGCCGAGTAACAGCTATAGGATTATAAGAGAAAATAAAAGCCAAAGTTTCCCAAGGCTGGAAAATAATGGATTTACTGAGCATTATTAAGGTAAATAGCAGTAGGCCAGAGAAGCAGTAGATCCTTGCAAGCTGAATGAAGAAAGAGGGAAAGAGAAGGAAAAAGAAAAAGAGCACAGGCAGCTAAAATAAGAAGGGGTTAACAATTTTCAGGCCTTTCTGCTGTGTGTGTGTTCGCACTGTGCACAGCAGAAATGCATTCACCTATGACATCCTTTGGCAAAAAAAAAAAAAAAAAGGAAAAAAAAAGAGGGAGAGAAAAAAAAGGCTACATCCCACAGCGAGGACAGTTGTCCCTACAGATTAGGAATATCCATCTTAATGTGCAACTTCCCCTGCACGGGTCAAAATTGCCAACAGCTTTA